>NC_073354.2:18774880-19076785 GCF_027580225.2 Misgurnus anguillicaudatus
TTGAAATGATGCATGATGCACCTGGTTCACACAATGCAACGAACTTGAATTCCAGCCCCTCGGAAGAGAAGTCACCGGCCGCCATTGGTTGTTTCTGTTGACCCACACTGTCAGAAAATAAGGTACAAAAGTGGTCACTTGGACAGTACATTTTAAAAAAGACCTAATAGGTACTGTTTAAGTACAGAAATGTATCCATGAGCAGGCCCAAACGGAATCTGTGATTTCCACGGAAAACTCATACCCTGCACTTGAGTGTGTTTTAGTGACCAGTAACCGTCATTGACAACAAGCACACATAGGCTACATAGCCTATCCCGCGCGTTTGTGAGCTGTCATTGACAAGTACATTAACCCTGCGCGTGCTGTTTGCTTTGACCATTTTTAATAATAGAGAGCACGAACCATTTGATATTTGAGATGAAAAAAAATCCCGCCGAGTTAAGCAGATCTATGTCGTCTATGTGACGCGCGTCATTCAGCACATGATCATTTCAAATTTGTTTACAAGACAAATGCTCTTGTTATGTTTAAAATAAAGTAAAATTTGTTTTATAAAATTTACAAAATTATCTTCATACGTGCTTAATTCATAATGAGAACGTATTAACACAAGTTTTTTTTTATTCTGCTATAATATATAACACTATAAACAATTATATACATCATTATATATACAAACAATAATTCTATCTTGACATGCACATTATCTGGTTCATGTTGGTCCAGTTTAATTCTGAGGACTCATTGGTTTGGTGTATTCATTTTCATTGTAAGCCTTTAAAAAGTAATTATTTTAGATGCAGTTTTGTAATATTTACAGCTAAAGGATAATTCCGGTATTTAACACTTTGAGTCTCATTTCTAGTTTGTTTTGGATGAACTACAGTGATGGACACTGAAATTTTGACAATTGTCTCTTGACTGCTTCAGAATGGGAGTCAAGGGCCATGAAGAAAAATGTAATTAAAACAACATTTAACGTTCATTTTGAATACTGTGCTTCCGCTCTATATTTGAGTCTGAAGCGTTAGCACACTCCCGACCACTTGATGGTGACAACCACTTTGCCGTACAAGGATGCTGAACGGAACTCGGTGTCTAGCGTATATACAGTCACAATCGAGCTCAACTTCAAACCTAAGGCTGGTCACTGAGCCATCAAATATGGAAAAAATTTCTTCTGAGAGAAACCGAGCGAAAAAACTACAACCACATGTAAACAGACCCCTTTTCCGTTTCCGGCAGCGGAGTGATATATCAGCGAGCAATGAGGCTTCCAATGGAATTTTACAAAATGCCAAATATAACACGACAGAAACTGTATTTCGCTACACTACTTCTTTTTAATCATCAACGAACACCACGAACCACTCGGTGAGTAGCACAGTTTTGAAAATGAACGTTAAGTGTTGTTTTAATGACATGTTTGTGCATGGCCATTGACTTCCATTCTGAAGCAGTCAAGAGATGCTTCTAAACGAGTCAAAAAGTCAAAACACGACCCATTGTCAAAATTTCAGTGTCCATCACTGTAGTTCATCCAAAACAAACCAGAAATGAGACTCAAAGTGTTAAACACCGGAATTATCCTTTAAATTCTTTTAATATATTTTTTAAAACCATTCTGCAGAATTCTGACAGCTTCTGTACCTTATTTTCTGACAGTGCAGAAACATCTCTCACTTCAGTTTGAGCATATAAGTCAAAGCCTCACAGTCATCTTTCATAAACAGATTTTACAATGTGTCATTTGAGTAAAATTCAAATCTTTGACCTCTCTTGAATCCTGAAGTCTTAAAACCACCCCCGATTTGACCAAGATTTAATGGTGATAGCTATGTTGTTATGGCTATGGACAAGCCCGGAGACTCTAATGGTCAATGTACGTGTTATTGCACAGCTGGGATTGGATATAAAACCGCACCTACATTCCAGTTGTGTCTATGAGGTCTCACCTCTGCCCTACTGCCCTTCTGAATCTCTGCCTTTAATAAACAGGACTGCTAGTTCTTTCATCAGCCAGAGCAAGTGTTATCCTGAACCTGCTCATCTGGGACTTCACTGACAAAAACTCACCTCATTGTGAGCCAATAAGGCCACTTACAACCTCCTTCAGGGCTTATATCTCTCTAAGATAGAAAGCCGGTTTCCGAAACGACAACGTAATGGGATTTTAGTTTCCTTTCTTAAGACCACAGTTTCAGCACCAGTAGAGGGAGGAGGACCCTGGTCCTGGATATGCTGCAGAATACCATTGGTTTGAGTATATTGACATTTCACAGGCTGGTAAATGAGGGGGACCTGGCCCTTGGCCCTTGGCCTTCAATGTGAGTTCAGTGGCACAGAGCAAATTAAACGCTGGACTCGGGGGCTGATGGGAAATTGATGTTCCTGTGTGTCCCTCAGCGCTGTTTGTTTTTTAGCGAAGGCAATAAGTTGGTATATGGTCTGGGAGCAATCTCGCCATTTATACACATTGTGCAAAGCAGGTGGATCAAGTCTCTAGCATATACGAAACGTTTCAGTTTCGTGTTGTTCGTTTTAACGCCAAAACTAATCAAAGCCGAAAACACCCTTACTCTGGAGAGGAATTAGGTTTGATAAAACTGAACAAAATATCACATCTATTGCTAACTAGAGATGAAATATAATTTGTGAACATATTGCAATCACATCGAGGCAGGACTGGCGCCAGGAAAATGTGATTTATTTTACCTCGGAGAGAGGAGAAAATTGGAGAGTTGTACTGTGTCTTTGTCTCGTGTGATTGGGTTTGTTGGAGCATGAAGTGTGTAGGTACGCATGACGTTTTGTTAGAGTAACTGATGTTATTGTAGGTGTCAGCGAGATGGACGTTGGCAGACACATATAGAGTTTATGAACTGGAGCTTATGATCTACAACTCTTTGTCCTTGAGAAGTCAAAATGGACGTTTGTGTCCGACCGTGCGCATACATGTCTGTTTGCGGGCGCGTAAGTGCCTGAATGTACTCGTTCTTTGATGGAAAGGCAGCGTCTGCCTGGTTCTTTATTGTCTCAATCTATTAAATGAACTGTCAGTTATCTAAACTCTGCATCTCTTTGCAGGACAAAAAGTGTAAAAGTGAATCAATGAGCAAAGCGAGGTTACTTCAAAGACGAGTCTCCTCAAAAGCGCTGTGAATTCTGGATGAAGTAGTTGATGCTTGAATTTATTCCCGAGTGTGTCGGCGAACATCAATGAAATGTATAAGTCTCTTTGTCTACCCTGCAAGCATTTCACACTTTAGGCCCATGTGAGATACGATTTCCTTGTGGTGTTATATAATGACATCTGTCATTATTCGTCTTCTCATCTCTGTACATGTAATCTTAATATGCAATGTGTTTATCACATACATCCATATTATGTATATATATAGACAATTGAAGCACACTAACTTAAACTAAATATCACACTAATATGATATTCACCTATGCTTATTTTTCTGTCATAATATACTTTGTACCACAGTGCAATCTGCTCAATTTGTTCTTACTATTTCCATATTGGCAGTGATTTAATCATGATTTTAAGATCCTGCTTGTTTCATTATTTAATCATACATGCAAAAGATAATACATTTCTGGATAAATTCACATAAAAGATGGACAACGCTTAACCATGCAATGTATTGAGGTCATGTGACAACAGTGTAGCAGACAAAGCCAATGTTTGAAATGCTTTGTATTGCTTAAAGCTTGGCCATATACATATCACAAAAAACTGACTTTTTCCATGTTTAAGTGCTATAGTGGGATAGCGGGGGCGAAAGTACCATTTCTCAGGAAAAACTTTTTTTAAAGATAATGTTATAGACAGCGATATATTTTTGCTATGGTCAATAACTCACAAGTGTGGTCTAACAATACCAAGTGAAATTTTGGACAAATGTAAAACGACTTAAGTATGATTTCACTTTGAACATAAGTAGCGCAGCGTTACTTTTGACCCCACCTGCAGGGATGAAAGTAACACACAGGTGGGTCAAAAGTAACACAACAAAACAAGATAGATTTTTGTGTTACATGTGTTTTTATTAAATATACATGACTATGACCTTGTTAGTATGTAACTGCAAAAATATTTTGTAATTTATCTTTGTAAAAAATAATGAAATTACATTTTCATTTTAAATTTAAGTTTTATCAAATGTTTCAAAAGCAACCAACAGTAAAAACTTTTTTCAACTGTTTGAAAACTATGAAAATGAAATTAAATCAAATTAGAATAATATAAATTTTTAACATAAAGCAATATTTGTCAGGTATGTCAAGGATTGTGTGCCTAAGATGCTGTCATAGTTTTGGATGCAAATGTTAACAGTGCTCAGAGAAAATCGTTTTGTTACTTTCGTCCCGCATGACTTTTGCCCCGGTTCTCCCCTAATGGGGTCCCCAGTGCTTCTATCGACCTAGAAAATGTGAAAAAGATCAACCCAGTAACTTAGTTTTGGTAAACCATTCTCTGCAAGCATATGAAAAAAATAGATAATTGAAATTTCGCTCCCCCTATGATGTCAGAGGGGATAATAGCGCCCCTTAATCTGCACTATCCAACCACTGCACTGGCATTTAGTGCAGAGATCAGCTCATTTGCTTTTTAAAGGACACACCCAAAACGACACATTTTTGAGCAAACCTACAAAGTGTCAATTTTAACATGCTATAATAAATTATCTACTGTATATGGTATTTTGAGCTAAAACTTCATGGGACCCCAAAGACTTGACATCTTAAAAAAGTCTTGTGAAATGTCCCCTTAACACACACAGTTTCTGCCAATCTCATCTTAATCTTGCGGACCTGAAGAGTATCCTTCATATGTCCAAAGAGTCTTTCGTGTTATCAGATTTATAAAAGACAGAACAGCCTTTCCGTTTTTTTTTTCTGAAAAAGTCTGAACTCTTAAAAGCGTATGGTGGAAAGAGAGAGTTACGAGTACAGCACAACTATATGTTTGTGTTGTTTACATTATATGCACTTATGTGCCAATTGCAAACAATACACTTGAGATCAGATTTTGATCCGCCTGTGTTTCTGACTCCTGAAAGAGGTCTTTTAGCGTTGGGACCGCTCCATCACTCAGTTGTAAATGATATTCCAGACTACATGGAGAGCATCAATTCCTTATGTATTATTCAGTATATTGTAATATATTATCACAATGTATTATTATATAATTACCAATATACAGAGAATTCTCAATATATTATCCCGTCATATAAAACAAAATATATTTTCTTTCTGTAAAGGTACCCAATGCAGTATGCTTGTATTTCATTCTGAACATAGCTATGATGAGTCAGTGACTTAATAATCTGTGAAGAAAGGATGAATAAATCCTGCTGAAATGTAAACATCCCCCGTATCTCCTACAGTTACGCTGCATCTGATGACAAAAGCTGAACTTGTGACTGTCTGAGAATCATAACCGTAAAGTAAACCAGCATCCTGAGCATGGAATAGGCTTTACACAAACAGACATCTGAATTTTGCTTTCAGACTGCCACATTGACAGGAGAGCCAAGTGAAAAAAACATTCATCTTTAGCACTTCAATAGCATTTTGGCTCTGTTGGGCCCCCCCTTTGTGTTACAAAAATAATTTATGCATGTTTTAACCCACAATTCACAAATGCGGAAAACTCGAAAGACCAGGTTTAGGTCTTCAAAAGATGATGGACAAAAGAGAAGAGGAAGCTCGCTGAGGGACTTCTGTCAACCCTGCAGACTCTCTCATCAGCAACAACATTCACACAATTTACCCAAATGTGTTCATTAACAAAGCATACCCACCGTGTACACATTTACTCCCCCTGTAATTCTGGTTGGTCTGGTGTGGAGAAAGTCGGCAGCCTCTTCCATTAACCAGGCATTGTAATCGGATTAGGTCTTTAAGAAAAGTAAGATGGCAGACTCCTCCAGGAGATTGTCGCTTGCGAGCGGATTACAGTTTGTTGGAGATGAAAGCAATTATTAATTGTCTACAGGAGTCAAAAGTGTAATGGGAAACAAGTCGGTGTTATGTGTCGGAATGCGCCGTAAGCATTGTTATCAGCCGTGCAAAGAGTGTGGCAGGATTGCGAACATCAACATCACCCTTTTCGTGTAGCATACCAACCACCAAAGAGGAGAATTTTATTGCTCGGAGTCTCAGTTATGTTTTATTAATGCTAAAATTCATAACTTTATTTGGTTAAAAACAAAGAAAATCAGTTCTTCTGCAAAGACATAAACAACCATTGTTCAAAACTGTCCCCTTGCCATACCATGATTCACAACGTTACTCTTAAGCTGGAAATTTAAGTCCAGTTTTTACACATATGCAATTGTCCACTGTATGGTAACCACCGTATTTTTGTACATGTAGGTCGCACCTGTGCATACAGGAGAATATAGTAACGTATTTTTCGGACTATTAGTCGCACTTGGCTGGTCCTGCGACTTCTAGTCAGGTGTGACTTATATGTCAAAATTAATTCATATGAACCAAGAAAAAACATTACCGTGTACAGCCGCGAGAGTCCGCTCTATGCTGCTCCTGTATTTATGTTATTCAATGGATTCAGTGATGTGGAATGACTTCGGGACCTTTTTGAGCTTGATTTGGCTTGTCGTGTTAATTTAGCCTACTCACCCTCCCAGGTATGTTCTGTATGCTATTGTGTTTGGTGAATAAATGGTAATGTTACGTTAAAATGTACGGACACCATTCAGCCTGCTGTTCTGTGCTATTGTTTAGTTAAATAGCTTGCCTTTCCAGATTAAATGTCCAGGGTGACTTATATATGTTTTTCCTTTTCAAAATGCATTTTTGACTGATGCGACTTACATTACATAGCAACTTATAGTCCTTAAGTAGCAACTCATTGTATTTTGTCGCAATGCGCATGCATCGAAAGTCTGTGCAGGGCTGTGCGTTCAGCCGTACGTGTACGTTCACGTACATGTAAAAACACGCTATACTCCGGGCTTTATAATAATGATTAATATGCTTAAGTTTAGCTGCCCAGTCGGAAATGTTTCACGGAAAATGTCAGTAATTTTTCAACAAACGTAAAGATAAGTGTGTAGTAACCTTCAATTTTGTGTCTCGAACACAGATGGCAAAGTGGCAAAAGTTAGGAAGATCTGATGAGTTTTGAAATCTTATTGTAATTTCTGTTTTTGATTGTAGACTGTAGGTGTCTTAGCCAATCTGTTTCTTTTGAGAAAAATCTGGACTTAAGTGCTGATTGTAGTTTTGCGTAAGTCCTACAGCGTAGCCTCGACGCGTCGCATTTCATTTATTCTTTGCTTCGTTGTCCGTGTTGACGTGCAATTATACATGTAAACCGCTAGTAGGCAGTATCCATGCGTGTAACCCACAGCAGCAGTGCAACAGTCAAAGAAGAAGCAGCTGGGCCGGTAAACCCACAAAAGAAGAAGAAGCTTGTTGTCTATGATTTGAGAAGACCAGCAGTGATAAATAGGCAGTGAAGTTTGAGTTAAATCATAATTTCAAGCAGAAATGCCTATGAAGAAATGTGATGCTAATTTTTTTTGACCTGACGGGAGGGGGTCTAGTGCACCAATTACAGGGATTTGTGGTCCGCATAGAACAAATGCTTTGTTAAATTTCTGCCGAGGTGCACATCAGGCTACACAGAGCTATGGATAGCCTACAGCATAGAACGTAAGCGCGAATATAAATGACCCATTAAATTCTTAAAAATTAAAGAGTTGATGCAGAAATCTTTATTTATTCTCCACCATTGCTGGCTAGGTAAAACAATTTAAAAGATCTAATTCTATTGCATGTTTCTTTATAATACAGAATTTTGGAAAGCAACGTGAGATAGTGTGGTTATTAAGTTTTCATCCTTGACAAACGTCTCTAAGATAAAATCATTTCCTCACTAAATTTATTAATAATTACTGAAAACAAGTATGAAAATTGCAAACATAAATCCAACCAGGAGTGCTTTTGGAAAGGATCCCAAGTTCCGCTTTTACTCTTATGTTTGATAAATAGTTTGACATGAATTGGTACAGTAGACTGCACCTTAGAAAAAAACACACTTTCTCCAAGAAGATGTCGGAGATAAGCCGCAACTTATCTGGATAAGCTCGCTCTGGCAGTCTTAACACTGCTGTGTCTTTAACACCAGTCTGATTCTTCTGTAAAAAATGGCTGTTATCAAATTCACATCAGAGCAGCCTGTGCATGATTAGTCCTGTCATGGGAGAGTAAATGGGAGAACAATGAGCCCATCAATTCCCTTAATTAATCTAAACTGGGGATTACTCAAAAAGGGCTGGATTCTCAACCCATAAGTCTCCTGTTTCCTAAAGCTTTTGCAGCAAGCCTCACTGCTTCTTACATGTTTTAACACATACAAATCTTGTTTGTTCAGTCCTGTGCTAGTTCAAGCAAGGAACCACTATCTCTGGCTCCTCCTCCAACCTCCACCGACCCTTCTAGAAAAATGAGAAAGTCTCTACAACCCGAATGTTTCTCGCTTATGTCCTCTTGTCCTTTCGTAATAATGAGCCCCTCCCATTGAAAAATGTCTCCCTAGTGTCACTGTAGTCGCCTAAACTTTAGTTCCTGATGATTCGTGCTATGCCTCCTTTGCTGCACTTTGGCAAGGTTGCACTATATCTGGTGGGGAATGACAAATCGCCGGCCTTCTCCGCGTCTCTTCTCCTCAGGGGAGAGAGACTCTGTGCGACTGCTCGCTGCTTGTAGCTCTCTGGGACATTGTTTCAAATTAAAGTGCTACAGAACAAGGTTTCTTCATGGAAAGGAAGAATATGTCACCACTGCAGACCTTCGGATTTTGAGGGGGGTAATACAGTTTGTGCAAATGTGCTTAAAGGAATAGTTCACACAACATTGAAAATGCTGTATTTATTTACGCCCTTTCACATTCTTCATTTGTCTGTGGATCATAACGTTTGTATTTTATATTTTCTTCAATTTGGTTTTAGTGTTTCTGTTGCCAAATTCGTGGAGCATTGCGTTAGTAGTGGAAAGTGTCATGGGTTTGAGGAAACAGACATATTGGTAAAATAAATGTAGGGGTGCGCGAGGCAAAAACTAACGCTGGGTTAGTTGTAACATGGACCGTTTACATTGTTGCACAGGGTTGAGCGATTTGTGTTTATTGTTTTCACACTGCCAAAAGACACTCTCCTGCAAATTTATGGAAATGTATAATGTTTTTCCAGAGAGTAATTGATGAAAGAGTGTTTTGGTGGCATGTAGGTTTTTTATCATATGTTTTTTTTTGGTTTCTGAGTTGGTTTGTAAGATACCAAAACCAATGTTATGTCATATTAATCAGTGTCTTGCTGACTAAAACATAGGATCATTTTGAAATATTTCTGCAACTCTTAGCAACTTTTTGGTAGGCTTGCAAATATTTTCAGCCAGCGGGGGTTAGTTGTAACGCTGGATTTCCACCAACAGCGGAGCGGCTGCAGATCAGCTCCGCTGCGTTACGTTACGGCTCCGCACTCCGCCGTCTGCCAATACCCACCAGTTCCGTATTTGTTGCAGAGTGGCTGCGTGCTGAAGTGACGAGGAACCATATTGTCTCGCAAATTCGCGTGATGATCGCATGATATCTAGTTCTGTCTCCGCCCATTATGACGTTAAATTATGACGTTTTGCTGGACCAGCCCAGATCATGACACGAGAGCTCGCGAATTTAGGTATGATCACGCGATATAGTCATGGCTCCACCCTGCAAGCCTACCAAAAAGTTTGGTGTAATTGTCCAAGAATGGTAAGTAATAGAAACAAACTTCAAATGGTCATTTGTAGCAGAGATGTGTGTGTTGCTTGTGAAAAAATATAATTAATCAAACTCAAATATTTTTTTAATGATTGAGCCAAAAACAAAAAGCGTTAGCTTGTGCCCCGCTCCCCCCTATAGCTTGAAAGTCACTTTGGATAAAAGCGTTTGTCAAATGCATAAATTTACGGTATTTGTTAGTACATGTATATACTCCAAATGCCAACTAAAAGCTAGTGTTATAGTGTGAAGGCTCAAAATGAAGGTCATTATTCATTATACTCCTGTGACTGGATCATGGAAAAAATTTGTTCGGCCTAATTTATGAATACGAACCCAAATAACCTGGGGACTTTTTTGTTATTTTTGGAGTGTAACAAAATGGTCGCTTTGAACTGCCATTTTAAAAGTGATTGAAAAAATAACATAATACGGTTCGGAGCGACATAAGGGTGAATAAATAATGACTGATTTGTAATTTTAGGTTGAACTACCCCTTCAATAAGCTCATGTAAACATCTTGAGGTCAGGGGTATTTAAATATGTTCGTGGTACAGTAGACCCGGCCTGTCTAATCAATTGACTGACATGCAGGACTCGATCTCAAGGAAGCCGGGCCATTAAATGCGATGCCAAAGGGCTATTAAATGCAAATGAAGTGAATAGGTAATCTGTGAAGATTTGTTCTGTTGATTGTTTGCAGGGGAAAACAACAGACCTCATCATGACTTGTTTATAAAGGCAATAATGCAGGCGAACACGGACGAAGAGAATGCAACCTGGCAAACAAAATTAGGATAATTACAAATCAAAAGAGATGCGAATGCGGCTCACACTCGCATCCCTAATACATTCAGTAGGGAAAAAACAATTAACAGTCCGTCTTTATTATTGCTTAAGAAGGACGTTTAAGATGAGTTAAGCTATTAATATGAAGCGTAAGGTATCTTTATTAATAGCGGAAAATCGTAGTGTTTCCATTAATCTGGCTTGTGTTTATTCTAGCTATTGAGTAATGTGTAATATAATTAGTTCCTCCTGTACTGCAGTCATTATTGGCAGAACATTATGAGATGCATGGATTACTTCAGCTGCGCGGTCCCTAAAGTCTCAGATTCATCTTACTGATAGCATGATTAGATCAGGAAATGATTTACAATTCACAGTCTGTGCTGCTTATTTTCTGACAATTAACATTGAGGGAATGCGCGCGCGAGAGAGAGACGGAGAGCAGATTAAATACACAACTGTGGTTTTCACACAGGAGAGAGCAGAAGGTATTGGAGGCCGCTACGCGAAGACAAATCATTCTGTCTTTACATAAAGTTCGGCCCCACAACTTTTGTCTCTCTTTAGTTTCCTCGAAAAACATTGGCCAGTAAAGTTTTCAGAGATGTTTAAAGTTTAATGCCCTGTGTGTGGCAGCATCTATTTGTACTGAACCTTCCCGACAGCTCCCAGGGTGACCGGGCAGAGCCACTCGGCACCACACTGATAGTGCATGAGAAAATATGGCCGCAGTTATCCCTCCCAAAAAAAGCGGGCACTCCTTAGGAATTCTTTTTCATTCCCTCTTCTTGTGAACATTGCCTCTCTCTGCAGTAATCCGGTATTAATGTGCTAGAGTTCATCCAGAGTATCAGCACTGGCTAAGTATGGAGGATTTTCACCCTCCCAAACTCTGTAACAACAGCAGTGTGATAATGAAGCTTAGAGGATGAGCGCAGTAAAAGTGATAGTTGGACAAGAAACGTGAGATGTGAGGGGATAAACCAGCATGCCTTTTTTTAATTGGCCTTGTGGATTTGTCCCTAAGTGTGTTAAACCTCTGATGTGGCATCAACTAAATGAGTATGATATTCTACAATTAAGAACATCACATGCTGTTTATCGTCTTGGCGGTGGAAAGCCAACATGTCATCCATTTCATCATCACTTAATATTCATCCGCTTTTTCAATTGTCATTTCTCATTTTCCGCTCGTGAGACCTTTAGGGCATCAAAGTTTCGGTTGTTAATTTGGCACAGATGAATTAGAAACCAGATAAGGTGTGTGTGTGTGTAAAAGAGAGAGTGAAAGGTTGGGAATTTGAATCATTTCATTGTCCATCGTCTCCTAAACAGACGCATAACAATTACGTTGTGGAATTAATCACTTTGCACACAGCGGGAAGCCTTTGATAATTTGTGTATGAAAAGTCAGAAATGGGGATTCGCAAAAATAAATTAACACTGTTTGACCTCAATCTTCTTAACTTCAATCTAGTTAGTCAGCTCTTTAATCACTGTAATTAATTGGCTGCCTGGTTTATTCATAGCAAGGATAATGCTCATCTTTTAGCCAGTCAGCTCCTTAAAACGGCGCATCTCTCATATTAGTGACGCTGAACGAGGCTTGATGCTTCATTGGAGATTATGAATAATGTAAGCAGATAATACAAGCAAAAGTCTTCGTGATCATAGAGAAATGGGTGAGCGACCCTGGCTGAGATTGCTGCCTTTTCTGCCCATCTCTTAAGCTGGTTATTGATACGTCTAAAACAGGAGAGTGAAATCATTCATTTCAAAAGTGATCTCGTAAAAAGAAATGTTATCAACTAGAGCATTTAAAAAGGATGAATAGCAGTCAAAGAGATGAAAGCCTGTGTTTGGGATTAAATGGATCAGTGAGTGGTGTAAGAATGGGGCAGTTCGGTCATTTTGTCTGCTCAAGTATCCGGGCATTTTTGGGTGTTGTGTCTCATGTGCTGCTATTATTGTCACATTTTAAGATTAATGGACTAGAAATAGTTCAACATTAAAAATCCCTTCACAGGACCTCTTTGCTTTGTTGTGTGACTTTGGTGTTAGTTTGAAAGGCAGAAGATGTCCTGCAGTAATGCCTGCAAAATTGACTCCGTAACCAGTCACAAATTAAAAATGAGCTGTTTGTTGGCATGTTTACATTTAGTTTTAGGGGTTAAAGGGACACTAGCTTAGCATAATCCATTGAATCTGAGTAGACCATTTAGCATTGCGCTCAAAAATGACAAAAAAGTTTTTAAATTTTTCCTATTTAAAACTTGACTCTTCTGTAGTTAAATTGTGTACTAAGACTGACGGAAAATTAAAAGTTGCTTTTTCTAGGCACATATGGCTAGGAACTATACTCTCATTCTGGTGTAATAATCAAGGACTATGCTGCCGTACCATGGCTGCAGCAGGTGCAATGATATTACGCAGCCCTAAAAATAGTCCCCTTTGTTTTATTCAATAGCAGGGGACTATTTTCGGACACTGCGCAATATCATTGTGCCGTCGGTCTTAGTTAGTACACAATGTAACTACAGAAGAGTCAAGTTTTAAATAGGAAAAATATCGAAACTTTTTGGTAATTTTTTAGTGTGATGCTAATGGTCTAATCAGATTCAATGGATTATGCTAAACTATGCTAAAAGTGGTACAGCCAGACCCGGAGATCTGCTGAATGGATTCCAAAACGGTAAGAATCAATGTTTAACTTTAAAATGAGCCTATTTTCAAAGTTGAGTGTCCCTTTAAATTGGGATTTTTATGTTGGGGGGCTCTGTGAGGGCAGGTTCAAGGGGTAACATGTTTAAAACTGATGACAGCAAAACTGCTGGTGTGTTTCAGTGACATGATGGACCTCAGATAGGGTTTGATAAGTTTTAGCATAAATCTGTTCCAGAGCTTGACTCAAAATATTTTAAAAAGATCATCTGAATTTGTTTTAAATGATGCAAATCTTTGAGCCTGACACCTTATATGCATTTGTTGCACATGTCATCATGCACACTTGATCAAACTTTTTGAAAAATTAGTTATCATCATACCTCCTTGGCTAATTACTGTACATAAGATACCCCAAAAGACTCAGTTAACAAGAAAAGGGACAACATATAAACAATGTGTCTTACACATAGAGATTCTCTATGCTGATCTTAGGTTAGCACCTAGTAAATGCAATTACTTTAATAATCTATGCTATAAAAGAATATAAATACAATAAGATAAATACAATTACTATGGTTAGATTTTCCAGAGATAATGGGATAATCTTTTGTGTGTGCTGCTTGCTCGTGATTTGCACCACCCGTGGTTTGCCTCCATAAGCTCTGGCTTATTCGGTTATTTGGGTACACATATGGACTCTTTGAGGTACTAATATAAACTCTTTAAAGATGTACTTGTGTATTACGGATAAAAATGTGCGTAATCAAACATCGAATGCATTCTCTCGAGCGGGGGACCTGTGCTGGTTTCCACCTTCCGATTGGTCGTGTCATATAGCTCAATACCATTAAGTTGACCTAATTTCAACTCTCCTCAACACTCACACCATCCAAGACATGCCGTGCGACTGCTCTATGCCGGCTCACATTGAAAATTAATGATTTCAGATGCTTTCGTCGCCGTTGGTGTGAACGCATGGTAAGTTGAAAGAAGCCTACTAAAGCAACAAATTCATTCGATTAAATGCAGTGCTTTCAAAAATCAAGAAAACATGCTAAAATGTTGAAAGTTGACCTTTTATATAACAAAACTGTGAATTCTTTAGTCAACAAACATGATGTATTGTTTTCTCATTGTTCTGCAATAACTCCAAGGTCAAACGAGAACCGTATTAACTTTAACCGTGAGCCCAGCTGAGGTTTCGGTTTAGCCGGACCATTGATCTAAGCGTTCCATCATTGATGAGTGGATGATCTGATGTCTATGATCTTTTTACCCAGAGTGCCATGATTGATTTTACCTGTATTCTCTCATAGGCAGCGATCAATGCTCTCAGCCGATGAGGCTGGGATTACAGAGCTGCCCCAAAAAAGCTGCACATTCAAACTTTCCTCTTTCTCTCTGACCCTCCACACTCATTTTGTACATTTTCCCACTTTTGCCGCGACACCCCGGACCTTGTGGATAAAATGAAGGGTTGTCGGGTTCGAAAATGACTTTGCAGAGACAGCGTATTGTCTTTCTTTTGAATTGACAAAGTACAATGTCAGATGGTAGGACGAGTCTCTCAGGAGAAGTCAATCTGTCATTGCAGCCGGAAGAGCTGAAAGACCGCAGCTTGTCTAACCGCAACGCAATATGTGGAACGAGCCCAAACGCCCATAAAATGCATGACAAATAGATGACACTAATTTATATTAATGGGCTGCCTATGCATGAGCCAATGCATGATACAAACTCTTCCAGTTATAAATATGAGCTTGTATGAGCACTTTAATAATCAATAAACGCTCATCTCTGGTACCTATAGTAAAGTGTTTTGTTTCTGTTCTTTTTGTCACCCTGCCTTGACCGTTCAGACTCAAGCTTAGCAGCTATAGCAGAAATGCAGCTCGTATCACTATGTTGCGTATGTCTTGTAAAAGCTCTTAAGCTAGCGTAACGTTAAAACTCTGTGCTATTTGAAAGCTAATCCCGCTTTGAATGTCTACCACTGTTATATCCCAGCCTTTTTATCACGGAAAGCCATGAGAGCACGTTTTTCAATTAGTCGATTTTGTTACTTATTAAATAAAGCTGTCAGCCACTACACAAACTTACCCTAAACTATGTTCCCACAGATAATGGGTTTGAGTTTACACAGAAGGATAATTAGTCATTACACAGAAGTATTTGAAGCTGATGTTTATCTTACGTCTTTGCACAGCCGAACCGATGAGGCAATGTGGCGCAATAAACATTAATACCTCAGTGTTTTCAGCAGAAATCCTCGTTGACCACCGAGAGTTCGGCAATACAGTAACAGATAGTTTGTCACCGTGAGGAATAGGCTAGATAATGAGCCTTCTCATAATCCTTTGGCTTGGGACTAATGGGGCATTTAAGGCAAGTCTATGCATCTTATTGCATATAGCCCGGCCTCCCCGTCTCATCCTCATTTGTGGAAAGTCATGTAAAAGTCACTGCGCAATTAGTTGTCTTAACAATGAGCAGTAACGCTCTGTTAAGGTATTTACTAGGTTCAGTGGAGATGGAAATTTACCAGACACGCTGTCAGAGAAGGAACTACAGCACAGGGACCCTTTAATTTTTTCTGCTTCTTTTAAAGCGAAGGTCCTTAAATGCATGCATTTTTATGTCCTTTACATATTGCGACAGTTATGTTTTATTCATCTCCAGATTATGAGCTCAATGTCAACTAATTTAAAACTCCTTTGTTCATAATGTACATTATAAAGGGAACATGGAAAAATAATCAGTATCTGGAATCCAGAGGAGCTCTGAGTAAGCATTATACCAAAGCCCGGTAATCTCACGGCTGTAATACAACCGTTTGAACCGGTGCTGTACTGTGGACATCTCTTGTGTGACTGCCATCAAATTTACACTTCACAAACCTTCAGGTTACATTTAATTAATAATAACGGACCTGAGAAGTAACACTTTATTCCCTTGCATTTGTCTTAGCACTGAGTTCCAGTGGGCCTATATCGCTGGCCAGAGTCCCAGAAAAATCATATTCCTCTACATGCACTATCAAAGAAACGAAGAACTCTAACACCAAACAAACGTCCACCCCCTGCCGTTTAAAGGAGCGTTGTTCTCCACTATTTTTGTTTGAATACAGCAACCTCATCAAAGAAAAGTTGTAGAATTCTCACCGATGTGTGTTTAATGAATATTTATGCCTGGCAACAATAACATTGCGTGAATTGCTGTGGGCTCTACCACCGCTAAGCTCGGTTGATCACGTAGGCAACGAGCCATAATTTTCATACCTTTTGTCCTGCACCTGCTGTGCTTGGGTGCCAACTATCTCCTCTTTTCCCTGCGACTGACTCACATGCGCGTCATATATGGAAGTCACGTGTAACCGATGCAAATGTGTTTTATAATCAAGTTGGATTGCGTTGCTTGCAGCAATTTTCTTGACTTGACGTGCGTTCTTCGGGTTGTGATGGCTCATTGCTGTGTTTAAAATTGCATGGAAGGCAATCAACACATACACCGCTACACCGAAGTAGTTTATGGGCAGTGTGCTGTTACAATGTGTCAGCGGCGTAATCCTCTTGAGTCTGAGTAAAAAGTATTATGTTTAATTAGATCTAGAAGTGACATACAGTGGGAGGTGAGACCTCCGGTGAATAGGCCCTCTGTCTCTCTCGTCATGTTGGGTGATAATGAGACCCGTGGTATTTCATGTTCCATAAAGGTCATTGAAGTTTAATTTGGACATTTCACCAAAAATTCAATGCTGTGTCAGGGGGTCCGGATGACAATTTCCGCTCTTCGTCTCTGGTGAAAATGAACTAAACCTAACACCTAGGAAAAGGGATTCATTTTTGCATTAAAGGGACGACAGCTAGGGTCGTTTTTGTAATTATCTGTTCAATGGCGTGTACATGAAATCTTTATATATTCTTGGTGTATATTTAAAGGGGGAGTCTAGAGTCAATACTCTATAATAAATAATGGGTTGTTTTAACACAACTGTTGGGTAAAAACAACATATTATTTGGTTCATTTTCACCCAGAAATGTGTTCTGTCCAATTTTTACCCAGCCCTGGGTTAAAAACAACCCAACATTTTTTGAGTGAAATCAGCCTAACGTCTGCAAATGACACATTTAGGACATAACAGTAAAATATGAATGTGACTGTATTAATTATTGCTAATTATATATAAAAGTTACTCAGCTAAGGCTTTCAATAAATTACTTTTGAAATGAGCCTGGATAAGACTTGAAATGTTGCTTAATTTTTTGTTGGAGCAATGCCTCTTTTGCGGTAAAGCATTTGTTTCGATATCAATACAGCATTCTGATTACTTCCTGTTTGTAGGTCTGTTATGTAGATCATTCTTCTTACTAAGTGATCCTTCTTACTAATGACAATAAAGAAAGTATCTGTATAGTGTGTGTTGGGGGCCAGCCAGCTTATCAGCCTGACTAATGAATATTCATTAGGTTGGGTAAAATTAATCCACTTAATACAAAACTAATGCATTTCATGATTTATATCTAGACCCGATTGAAAGTCTTCTTTAAAAACATGATTGAGAAATTAAATGCACTTTCATGTTAATGGTTTAGGGTATATTTTAGACAGGATAGGCTTTGGGTCATCAATATACA
This sequence comes from Misgurnus anguillicaudatus, assembly GCF_027580225.2. Lineage (NCBI taxonomy): Eukaryota > Metazoa > Chordata > Actinopteri > Cypriniformes > Cobitidae > Misgurnus > Misgurnus anguillicaudatus. The sequence continues at coordinate 18,792,773 of NC_073354.2, forward strand.
GTAAATCCAAGAATTAGCGTACACTTAATTGGTACGTTTTGACTTTTATCAAAGGCTGGTCTGGTCAATTGTGCCCTCTGGGCATATTCTGAATTTAAAAATATAGCACCTGAGATTTTGTATTTATTTGTTTTGATGATTTATGGAATAAGGCTGTTTATTAATGGATTATAAAGAAGTAAGTCACCCTTTAAACCTTTATCTCTTTTATAAAGGCATTATTTGTTTCCTGTCTAAATAAACCAACCCATTACTGACAAAATGTATCATAAAATGGATTTTTCTGATTCTACATGCTGACTGGTCAGATGGGTATTTACAAAGCTTATATTTGAAGAGCTCAGATACAAACGCTGGTAAACACCATCTCCATCAACAATGCGAAAAATAACATTCATAAAAAATACTTTCACTTAAAATCCACTTAATCCCGGCCATTTTGAAATAACGCTTTGTTGGCAGAGTCTGCTAAACACCACATTGATTTTTCAGCAAAGTCCTCTAAGAGCACGAAGTCCAAATTAGATAAATAATGGTGCACATACGTTTCAATTGTCAAGCTACAACAGTTTTTTACTTGGTTACAGGAGGTTTACTAAATATTCCATATTTTCCAGACTATAAGTTGCACTTTTTATATAGTTTGGCGGGTCCTGGAACTCCAGGTGCGACTTAAACGTCAAAATTATTTCATATGAACCAAGAGAAGCCATTACGTCCACAGCCATGAGAGTCTGCTCTATGCTGCTCCTGTATTTATTTAATTCAATGAATTCAGTGATGTGGAATGACATCAGGACCTTTTTGAACTTGATTTGGCTTGTTGTGTTAATTTAGCATATTCAGCCTCCCAGGTATTTTCTGTATGCAATTGTGTATCGTGTAAATAACTGTTTATGTTACTTTAACATGTACGGACACATATTCAGCCTGCTGTTCTGTGCTATTGTTAAGTTGAATAACTTGCCTTTCCAGATTAAAAGTATATTTTTCAGCTTGGATTTTGTGAAATAATTTTCTAAATAAACGCGGCGTATAGTCCAGTGCGACATATATGTTTTATTTCCACTTCAAAGCGCATTTTTGACTGATGCGACTTATAGTCTATAGAATGAAAACTTTATTTACCTTTACCTAGATGAATAATACATCTAGTACATAGTAATGAGATATCGTAAGTCCCAAACACGAGAGTTTCCTCCTTCTTATGTAAACCTTGTGCATGCAAAAGACCACTGGAAAACAGACCAATCTCAACATAACACCGACTGTGATGTAACAGTCGAGATGTACACCCCAACATGTTTATTAATGTGAACTACTGACATGAGCCTCTGAGCTGAGCAAAGTTCAATATTATTATTCATGACCCGTCTAAATAGGGCCAAAATAGGGTATTTAATTTAAAAGGCAAATCCTAGGGTTGTAAATGCACATGTAAAAATGTTTCTGGATCATTTTTGCACTTAATAAAGTTACATACATTCTATGTAAATATCAAAGAACAATTAAACACATTTTCGATGCATTCTTTGGCACCTTTAAAGTAAAATTATTGAAACTAAACATAAGTTAAATTAGAAGAAACATGTCAGACACACTTAGAGGGTTTTGCTTTTGAACCCTTCATTTGTGACACGGCACTACAACACTTAAAGTATAAATTATTTTCTTTAAAGCAACTTTGAAACAATACGCACTGTGAAAAGCACTGAACTATTTCTTGTATTTTATTTTTTATATTTTTCTATATTTTTCAGTCCATTAATGTTTACATTTAAGGGATTCTTTTCTTTAACAGGATGATGCCATTTAATGATTTTACCCAAAACCTAACATTAAACATTTGTGCCACTGAAATTTGTATTATTGTCCATTTCACTAAGGCACTAATGGTTGTGCCATATTGTAAATTTAGTGAAGGGCTTGCACGCCTCAACAGCCTTGACCATATTTACAATACAGCACAGCCACTTTTACTTTATTGCCTAAATAAATACAACCTTATTTACTCAGTTAATCATATCAAAACCATTTAAAATCAATTTAAATTATCTATAACTAATATCTATCTATAAGTAATTGATTATTATTTTTGTTTTGGGCATGAAAACAACTTTGCAAACATTTTATCCTTTAACTTCCTCATTAAGGTCCTTCTTCTGAATTGAATAGTCACACTTGGATTGATAGACATAAAGAGGATCAATACAGCAGGCTAAAATGTTTCCCACAGTGTGACATACATTTCATAAAACACCAGCAACATTTCCAAGTTTCACTGCAGGCTGACAGAAAGCCCACAGTGATATACGTTTGATTCCAATGTCCCTGCTTGTGTTATTATTTGATGACAGTGGATTACTCTGAAGAAGAGAGAGAGGGGAACGGAATGAAGCAATGATTCTTAAATCTTTCTATATCTTTACCTCTCAGAGCCGCAATACCACAGTAAAGTGTATAGCCGTCTATATTAGCTGTAATAACCTTGAACGTGTCTCTGGCTATATTAACAGCGCTGTCTCGGGCTTATGTGGGGCTGAGCCGGCTGCTGATTACCTTGTCAAACAACTCTTGATGTGGAGGCCGGTACCTTGGCAACTTTAAAGGTGTGAGAACGTTCTCGTGGCTGTTTTCAAAAATAGCGCAGACAAATTGCCACCTTTGCATTCAGGAAATTGTCAGGCAAATTGCCAGCCTTTGTGCGTTTTCGTACTCTCCCATGATGGAGGAAGTTAAACCACAGCAGTGCGGACGATTTCTTTTGCTGTACTGTTGTTTATGGTGACGTGGTGTTAATGTACTCACAGGATATTATATTTCTATCATGTTAAAATATAGCAAGATTTGTTGTGGAATTTGGGCAAATTTAAAGATCTTTTTTGACATAAAATAACTAACAAACGGAAATACAGACGTTTTTAATAATCTCGTCATGTGGTCTGTGCCACAATTGTATAGTGATCATATATAATTATTTCTCAGTCTCTTTATTAGAATACAACCAGAAAATACAGGGAATGTATATGTAGTATTAAAAACTGTATAAACGTATAAGCTGAAGTGTGAATTAGGGTAAACACAACTTCTTGAGCAATAGCAGGCAGCTGCAGGATCTCTTAAACCTAAATTAAATTAAATCCTAATTTCTAATTCTAATTGAATGACAAAAAACTCAAGATGTGCTTTGTGTCAAGAGAGGTCAGACTAAACACTGACTGATGCCTGAAGAAGACATTTAGTTCTTAAAATTGTTTTGTTTTTAATTTTGTGTACATATTTCCTGTATTTTTGGGTTGTATCTTAAAAAAGAGTGAAAAATAAATATGGATGGACATTAAAACTTTGCTAAACCAACAAAGCTGGTGATGGTGGCCTAAGCACAGTACTGTAGTTTGTATAAAAGAATATACCAAAAGTTGTCCTGTTTCATTTCATATTAATCTAAAATCTCTACCCATGATTTTATCCTTCATATCAGTCTAATTTGTAAACAGTCGTGTCTATAGTCGTCTGGCTGGACTCTATGTGGCTTCTGCTTTCTAAGAACTGGGTCAAACTCCCAGTCATGCGCTTGGGATTACCTGTGTGTATCTAATTATATTCTGTATGATATATTTACTCGACTTTACGTAAATGACAAAGACATACAGCCTTGCTTAAGCCCATCATAATTTAAATCAAACAAGCATATGGGAAAAAAATACAGAATAATCTTGTCGTTTTCTGTTTATTTAATCATTTCTATTAGTTTTTGGTGAAATATTTTGAAAGTTTAGATGCTAATGAGTATTATAACTAAACTCAGAGAATCTTAAGATGATCTGAGATGGACTTTATCAATGCTGGTCTTTGTGAAATATAAACTAGATGTTGATAAAAGTGTTTGGCCAGAGATCCTACAGTATGAAATAACTTCAGTGAATCATCTGTGACCTTTAACTGGACAGCACAGAGAAGTGATGTCATTAGCACCTGATACAGTGAGGCAGTCGAGCTGTGTTTGTGTGTGTGCGCAAATGGGTGTGCCACTAATGACGGCGTCCGGCATGCAAAGGTCAAAGTAGAGACCACAGGTAGGTTTAAAAAGAACTTATGCCAACTTTATACAGGAACTTTTCCAGACTGGTGTAAGAATATTTCTGACTTTAAATTGTCACACAGCCAGTTCTGTAAAATTTAATTTCCCAAAAAATATCGAATCACTGGTTTCACTTGAATGGAGTCATAGAGGACATAAGTGTACATTTACATTTAGGTATTTAGCAGAAACTTTATCCAAAGTGACTTACAACAGCGAGAAAAACAAAGCAATTCATCATGGGGAGGCAATAATATGAGAGGTGCAATATAAAGTTACACAGTTTCAACAAACTTTGGAGACAAAAGTGTAGGAGTTTGAATAAAATAATCTAGAATAAACCTTGTTGGCCCATTTTGTGTGAATCAGCATCGTTTGGTTTTTATCTGCACTGATTTCGTGGAGCTTTCTTGTGAAACATAAAATCAAACTTTTAAAGGTGAAATGGGTTTTAGCGGCATCTAGTGGTGAGATTGCAAATTGCAGCCAACCTCAATTTCAAAACACATAGAGAAGCAACGGTAGCTGCCACAGGACAAACATGTCGTCATCTGAGACAATGTTGGGACAAAACGTGCTCTTTAGAACAGTTTGTCCGCTTAGGGCTACTGTAGAAACATGACGGCAACTTTCATGTAAGGGGATCCGCGGTGTAGGGTCTCATTCTAAAGTAATAAAAACAAGTTCATTATGTCTTTATACACTACTAATAATATAGTTATGCAAATTATATTACATTTCTGTAAATACATTTATTTATTTCTTTTTCAGCGCGATGCTAATGGTTTAATCAGAATCAATGGATTGTGCTAAGCTATGCTAAAAGTGCTAGCGCCAGACCCGGGGATCAGCTGAATGAATTCCAAAACAGTAAGAGTCAAATGTTTAACTCTAGGGGAGCTGGAAAATTTGCATTTTTTCAAAAAAAATGGAGTGTCCCTTTAAGTATTTTTACAACCTGAAAAGATATGAAACAAAGTTACATCTGTAAACTGTATTACTAAATTCAATCAATAAACACAATTTTTGGAGCTCTTGAATGTGCTGTGTCTTGAATGAAGCATTCATTTCTAACTCCTTGTGGCATTGCCTCTGACCTTAAAGTGTTGCAGGGCTTGTACTGTATTTGTTGAATTAAAATACTCTTGACATTCAAAGTCAGCAACTTTAGGAATAATTATTGGCAAATGTGTCTTTGTTGATATTAATATGACACTTTCTTAATTGATGGACCATTATGTTTATAAGAAAAAAGTAAATTGTCATGTCAGATTTGATGTAGGTTTACCAGTACCTAGGGAATACCTGTATATATTAAATATGACAAATACTATTATTTGTCTGCTTTAAGCACATATACATTTAATAAAGTAGGTTGTGGGTCATTTAAAGATGTCTCATAGAATAAAAAAACTATATTTACCTATAGGTATAGATAAATAATAATAGAAGCTCTGTACATGGTAATGACACATCATGAGCCTCAAACACATTTATTTCCTAATTTTTATGTAAACCTGGTGCATGCAAAAGACTGCTGGAAAACATCACCATCTGTGATGTCACAGGCAAGATATACATTCAATTATTTACAAAGTTGTTAAAATGCAAAGTTGTTAAAATGCTAAAAAACAAAGTTGTGACTACTGAGTTAGCCCTACTTGCTAATAAATGCTACAGTATAGTTCTACTATTGACTTTACAGTTACGTTTGCAGGTCCATACTGAAAAAAACACACACAAACTTACCACTCAGAAATGTCCATTAACAATCTACAAACAATTAGTTGTTCCACAAAATCTGTATTTTCGTATGATACAGGTTCAAACATATAAGGTATTTTTACTTATGTGAACTACTGACATGAGCCTCAGAGCAGAGCAATCAGAGCAGAGCTCAATATTATTATTCATGTCCTTTCAAAAAGGGCAAAAACCATTTCGTTTAAAGGACAAATCCTAGGATTGTAAATGGAGATTAAAAAATGTTTTTGGATAATTTGCACTTAATAAAGTTACATACATTCTATGTAAATATCAAAGAACAATTTAACGTACAGTATTATTTCAATGCATTCTTTGGCACCTTTAAATAAAGTGTTGAAATGCTACACTGACAGAAAGTTTAGTCTTTGCAAAGCAAAGACCTTTGTCCTTTGCTAGACTTAAGACTCAAACTTTCTCTCAAAGTGTATTCATCTCCAGACCGGTTCTTCATGCTTCAACGCTAAGCTAAATTTTAAAGTGTTTTTACCCAGAAATTTGCGGTCTGAAACCTTATCCTCTGCAATCTCTGTCACTCAAATCCGTGTTGCGATTGGCGTCGGAGGGAAAAAGCTTATTCATTTGATTTGCACAATGGAAAACACAATTTCTCTTTCCTTGAGAGGCTGAAATGGTCTGTGATGAAATGGGTAGAACAGCAGTTCAGAAACAAAGACAACTTCTCATCTCGCTTGTGTCAAGATGCATCATGCATGCTACATCGTCAGACGAAATGATGACAGGGTTGTTGAAATTTGGCAAATGAAAAATACAGCTGATGAAAGCGCATCAAACTTCTAAAACGCCATTTGAGAGATTGAATAGCGAGTGGTGATGGTGTTTATCCATTGTTGTTATAAAGGGTCGTTTCTCAAAGACATTAATTGAAGAGTTCGGATGCAAAACCCTTTAAGTCGTCTGACATGTTTCCTTGTAACTTAGCATTTCGCATCAGACTCTTAATCGTTACTGCCAACAAATCAGAATTTTTTTTTTTGAAGTGAAAGTGTGTGCTGAGAGCATGCGGTTAATATCACATTTTTGCCGGAGGTGGCGTTTAGTGGCTTTTGCATGAGCTCCTCAATTCTTCAAGCCTGTCTCACTTTAATAAAGTTTTGCATTTAACATAATTGAAAAAAGAACTGATGTAAAACTTGGCAGTGGAAGGTCAATTCACGGCTTGACATCTTGATATTTTGTTTCTTTGGTGGTAAACTTTATGAAGTTTTAATGTAAAGAGTAATAGTTATATTTTGGATGAGGCCAATATCCCGTTGTTCGATTTGTCAGGGGAGCTTTTAGCTAAATTAGCATGTACATTAATACTTGTCAGGTTGGTAGCTATAAAACTGAGCACATTTTATGACCTATGCGAATACCACTAACCTGAGAGTTTATATTGGAAACAAGGCTTTCTTTCTTATTTTGGGTTGTCATAAAATTGTCAAGGTTTTCCAGCAGTGAAAGAAAATGTTGCAATCTGTTATCCAACTGTTTCTGAGGTCTGCACATTAAGAGGTGAGATATGAGTAACAAGACTATATCACCCGCTCCAGTGAGCCAATTTAGGTACACAGAGCTGGACGTCTGGACTTGCTTCAACCGCTTTTGTCTTGTTGAAGGAAAGTTGAGTTCAAGTATAATGGATATATGGGAGTGCTTTAGTTTTTATGAGAGTTTTTATATAGTGTACAAATAAGTCAGTGGTATTTTGTCAGAGGTGACTTTTTGAGTCAGTTATGTTTCATTTAAGTGTCAACTTTGTTTCAGATGTTTCTTTTGACAGTTTTGGGGGAATAAAAAATAGACATGTTCACATACAGTGTAGCGATAACTAAATTTATATAACTTGGATGACATGGGCTTCAAACTATTTGATAAGAAATGTTTAAGTTCATGTTGAAAATATCTTTATTAAATGCATGCACTTAATCTTTGTACAGCGCATCGTGAATGTGTAAGCATTTAGCCTAGACCCATTGATTCCTTATAGGATCCAAACAGGGATGATTTTAGAAGCCACCAAACACTTCCCTGTTTTTCCTATTTAAAGACTGTTACATGAGTAATATGGTGGCACAAAATAAAACTTGGGTATTTTTTAAGCAGATAAAAATGTGAACTATATTGTATGGTGGAAGAGCACTTTGTTTGCAGCACTTCAACCTTGACACACAGTAACATCATCACTCATGACTACTCCCCCTCTCGCTTAAAGGATTAGTCAATTTTCTTAAAAAAAAAAAAAAAAATCCAGATAATTTTCTCACCACCATGTCATCCAAAATGTTGTTTTCTTTCTTTGTTCAGTCGTGAAGAAATTATGTTTTTTTTAGGAAAACATTCCAGGATTTTTCTCATTTTAATGGACTTTAATGGACCCCAACACGTAACAGATTTAATGCAGTTTAAACTAATAGTTTCAAAGGACTTTAAACAATCCCAAACTAGGCATAAGGGTCTTACCTAAGCGAAAAATAAAAAATATGCACTTTTAAAGCACAACTTCTCATCTATCTCCGGTCATGTGACGCGCCAGCACGAACTCATGCAATATGTCATCACATCAAGAGGTCACGGATGACGAATGCGAAACTATGCCCCAGTGGAGAAAGAGGACAGTTCCGACGTTGTTGTATGTGGAATGATACTTATTAATGTCTTTGTGTCAGTTTATTGTTTAAAATGGTCTGCAAATGTGTGTTTCATATATGTAACTTTCCAACGGCATTACTCAATTACGTGAGGTCACGCTGGCGTGTCACACAGCCGGAGGAAGACAAGAAGTTGTGGTTAAAAATTGAATTTTTTTATTATTCTTGTCAAAAATGACAATCGTTTCGCTAGATAAGACCCTTATGCCTTGTTTGGGATCATTTAGAGTCCTTTGAAACTGCAATTTTAAACTGCATTAAATCTGTTACGTGCTGGGGTCCACTAAAGTCCATTAAAATGAGTAAAATCCTGAAATGCTTTCCTCAAAAAAACACAATTTCTTCTCGACTGAACAAAGAAAGACATCACCATTTCGGACGACATGGTGGTGAGTAAATTATCTGGATTTTTTTTTTTTAAGAAAATGGACTAATCCTTTAAACTTCCGCCAATATTACTACGCCCGAGGTCGAAGTGCTCCAAACTAAGTGCTCTTCCACCATACAATATAGTTCTCATTGTTTATCTGTTTAAAAATCGCCACGTTTTATTTGGTGCCACCATACTTACACTCATGTAACAGTTTTTAAATAGGCAAAGCATTGAAGTGTTCGTGGCTTCTAAATGCATCCCTGTTTGGATCCTAAGGAATGAATGGGGCTAGGCTAAATGCTAACATATTCACAATGCGCTGTACAAAGATTAAGTGCATGCATTGAATAATTGTATTAATTATGTATTAATTTGTCTAAGTTGCAATTTTTATCCACTTAGAAAATGGCGACTTTTTATTTTGTGCAACCATACTTACTCGTGTAACTACTTATATAAGTCATCAGTCTTTAAATAGGGAAAACATGGAAGTGTTTGGTGGCTTCTAAATTCATTCAGGATCTAATTTAGGACTTACAGTAGTTTTATTGTAAGATTAAAGGGCACAGCTCTTTCCCTTTCACCGAATCTTTCCCTTAATTACATTTTTATTATTTACTGTAACATTTAAAAGATAAGGTTCAAAGCATTTTATTACTACTTTTTCTAAAGGTGTCGGAGAATGTTCATATTTTCGATAAAAATTGGCAACAACGGCAATGTTCTTCGACCTGTATGGAGTAGCTCTACATGCTCAGTGACTCAATGAGTGAAGTATGGTTGAATCAAGACAGCAGAGCATGAAAATGACTTTCCCCGAGCTTAATGGTGAAAAGAAAGAAAGTGAGGGAGAAGAAAAGTAACAGAGAGAAAAGACATTTAAGCTATGCCAAGCCACTCTGCTCTGCGGGAGACAAATGCTTCAGTCAGGGAAACAAAGCATTGGGTTGGAAGACGTTACTTGGTGTACTTACAACACAGTGAGGAAGTTTGTTGATTAACATTGTATTTGATTGCAGCTATTTGTCTCTGACACAGATTCAGCAAGGTGGAGGCAGATCATCAAAAGAAATGACATCTATACAACTCATGGCAACAGAATTTCCCGCAGGAAAGAAATATGACAAACGAGAATAGTTTCTCCTACAGTAGACCTTATTAAAATTGAAAGGAGTGCTAGCAGTGAATTTGTTGAAGTCTTTTGCTCCTCAGATTTCTCAGTCTCAAATAATCTCACGTGTGTCTAAGGTTTCGTGTGAGATCTTGGTAATATCCAACATTGTCCTCAGATCTCCACCAAGTCTCCTAAGCTACTGTATGCAGACACAACCTCTGAGCAAATACATTTTTCTGTTGAAACACACCTGAGGATTGTCATGGCTGATCACGTTTCCATATATGTTACTGAGAGGTGAACATACTGGGTTGCGGAGGCGGACATACAGTAGGTGTTTTTGTTGACATTCTCCTGGGAGCCTTATGTTTAAATCAAGTCATGCAATTTGTAAAGTATACGCTTTTCAAAATACACACGTCAAAGCTGATTTACAGAAAAACACACTGTTGTGTCATAAATGTCTCATATTGTATTTACAGTTACATAACACAAACAATATAATTAAAATAATTACAAAATAATTATGATAATATATGAAATTATATAGTTAAAGCAGGAATTAAATTGTGAGTTTTTTGCACATAGCCTTGTTAATAGGTGTAAAAACAATGTGAAATGTTAAAGGTCTGAAAAACAAACAAAAATGTTGATGTCATCATGCAAGTTAATTTTAAGGTAAAGCTGTACAAATAAGACAAAATCAGGTGCCTATTGTTTTACTTTATTTCTTTTTACTGTGTCAGAGTATGTTGGAAGCCGTGAAATAAGTTTCCTTTTGGGAAGTATCTTCATACATTGAGTGTCTTCTGTTAAGTCATTGACCAACTGAGAAATGAGGCAACAAAGCAGCTGCATTAGATTCATGTTGTCACAGCCCTCCTCCAGATAACACTGAGATAACAACCATATCTCACCTTCATTTCCTCTTCCTTGGGTCCAGACCTCAGATTGCCTCACTTTCATTTCCTCTTCCTCAGGTCCATACCTCAGATAATCTCTTACTTTGCTGTGCCAGAGGGTTTCTTCCTCCAGACTCTACTGGCAGAACGGGAAAAACATGATTTTTTTCTCTCCCCTCACCCATCGGTTGGTATTGAGTAACATGGTTCAACACCCTCAAACAATATTCGGGTTGTGGTGAAAATTGTTGCATTTTACCCGTCTGTGTGGTAGCCAGTTATTCATCCCACATCCTCCACTCCGGCACTGAGCTAAGATGGACACGGTAGGATAATTTAAGGGGACATGCCGTTACACGAACCTGCAATTTTGTTGTTGTTAAGCATCTCTTAGCATGCAGTGAGAATCCTAGACTTGAATTGGGTTTACGATGTGCCGTGTGCTTGCTCTGTCACCCACATGCCGCTGTGTGATGTAACCCTTGATGCTTTGGTGAGGAGAATTTGTATTCCGTGAGTCCTCGGAGGTGTTTCGTGGTTTTTGAGAGAAAAAAAAACAAAAGTCTCCCAGGAGCTCATTATGTCAAGCCTGATATCTTCATCTCGATCTGTGATGCCCCCTAAGGAAGTTTTCCACATAGGCTCTCATGTATATCATCACTATGCTTTGATCCTGTTATGCTAGTATATTATTTAAAGCACAGTTGACTCCATCAATATTATATCAGACAAAAAGATCACATACCCTGTACAAAAAGACAACCCTCACATCGCTGACATAAAGTGAGATGTTGCCCTTTTCCAAATTTGGGGGTAAAGATACATGTACTTCACTGAATTATATAGTTTCATACAGATACAATAGGCTCTTTTTATTCAACCGGCATCCAACTGGTTGTTTTCTAGAAAGTACAGTTTATGAAACAGCTCCTTAAAGGGGTTAAAAGAAAAGGTGAAACATTCTCAGAATTTCTTGTTTAACAACTGATTTCTCATGTTAGCTCTGGTCACCTATCCATTTAGTCAGTTTAGTGAGACTAGACTGCTCAACCAGGTCATACCCATGTGAGAGCTTAAGACTCTTTGTCATGGTCAGTGTGATGGTGTAAAACCCAAACTTAAGTATTAGTCATGATGCTTAAATAAGTATAAATGTCACCCTGGACCACAAAACCAGTCGTAAGGGTCAATTTGATAGATTTAACATCCGAAAGATAAATAAATAAGCTTTCCATTAATGTATGGTTTGTTAGGATATTACAATATTTGGCCAAGATACGACAATGTAAAAATCTGGAATCCGAGAAAATCGCTTTTAAAGTTCAAAGTATGAAGTCCTTAGCAACACATATTACTAATGAAAAGGTTTGTTTCAGTGCTGTCTACCTGTTTACCGGTGTAATGACATTGTGGACTGAATGGAAATTGCAAGCTTTTACATAAAAACCAAACTTGAATGGGAAATCCCCAAAGAGCCAGTAGGAATGAATGCAAGTTTGTAGGAAATGGTAGAAAATTTACAAAATATCTTCATGGAACATGATGTTTACTTAATATCCTAATGATTTTGGCATAAAGAAAAATTGAAAATTTTGAGCAATGCCAGGTCTTTTTTTCTACAAATATACCCATGTGACTTACGACTGGTTTTGCGGTCCAGGGTCACATATGGTAACACAGTGTTCAAATTTAGAGGGTCTGGGGGGGTCCAAACATTTTAATCAGATTGCAATGTTTAGGGTACATGTTAACTGTATTGTATCATTGAAAACATTTTGTGCATGTAAAGATAACCATTGTGAAATCAACTGACTATTAGTGTAGGTAACACATACACATTGTATGCCATAAACTGTGTTTGAAATTGAGTAAAAGAAAGCCCAAAACTGCACAGAATTTGTTTTCATTTAAAAAGCTTAATTAAAGCAAACTTTTAATGAAGTGCAAACAGGAGTTGCCATTTCGTGTTCTTGGCTTGTGACAATACCGGCACATTAGTATCACATGGAAGCACCTTTCTAGCTCTATCGCCTACACTGGTTTTCTCATTACGCAGGACCACCTAACTCTCAAGTGTTGGAAGATAATTGTTTAAGAGCTTTCCCCTTTACCTGACAGACCCATTAATGGTTCCATTTACAGTGAATGGGCCATTCAGCCCAGTAAGAGCTGATAGAATGAGCTAATGTGATACTCCATTCAACAAGTAGAGCAACCAATTTACTCTCTCCAGAGGGAGTCGGTCAACAAGTAGATCCTCTCTTGCCTGATGAGAAAGAGTCGGACACCTAAGGTTCTTGGTTTAGCCCTTTGTCTTTTTAAAAGAATTCTTAGAAGTTCAGGTGGATAAAGATGCCTAAACACCATGTTCTGAAGATCAGCCTTTTTGGTTTAAAGCTTCTAGTTTTAATCACGGTGGCTGGTCAAGGGATTGCTCAGTCTTTTGCTGATGGAGCTGAACTGAAGGCTTTGGGCTTCTCATAAGAACTGAGATGTTTGCAGCATATGATCAAAATTAATTAATTAATCTTTGGAAGATTAATTTTGGACTTGGCAAAGTTCAGTTTACGACATTGTTAAGATCTCTTCTAAAATTGTAATGGAGACATTTATGAGACTTTTCTCAGGAGAAATAGAGGCAGGAGACATAAGCCAATCTTTCAATTTGTTCTCCATTTAATCTCATATACACTCACCTAAAGGATTATTAGGAACACCTGTTCAATTTCTCATTAATGCAATTATCTAATCAACCAATCACATGGCAGTTGCTTCAATGCATTTAGGCGTGTGGTCCTGGTCAAGACAATCTCCTGAACTCCAAACTGAATGTCAGAATAGGAAAGAAAGGTGATTTAAGCAATTTTGAGCTTGGCATGGTTGTTGGTGCCAGACGGGCCAGTCTGAGTATTTCACAATCTGCTCAGTTTTCTGGGATTTTCATGCACAACCATGTCTAGGGTTTACAAAGAATGGTGTGGAATGAATGAAAAGGGAAAAACATCCAGTATGTGGCAGTCCTGTGGGCAAAAATGCCTTGTTGATGCTAGAGGTCAGAGGAGAATTGGCCGACTGATTCAAGCTGATAGAAGAGCAACTTTGACTGAAATAACCACTCGTTACAACCGAGGTATGCAGCAAAGCATTTGTGAAGCCACAACATGCACAACCTTGAGGCAGATGGGCTACAACAGCAGAAGACCCCAACGGGTACAGCTCATATCCACTACAAATAGGAAAAAGAGGCTACAATTTTGCACAAGCTCACCAAAATTAGACCGTTGAAGACTGGAAAAATGTTGCCTGGTCTGATGAGTCTTGATTTCTGTTGAGACATTCAGATGGTAGAGTCAGAATTTGGCGTAAACAGAATGAGAACATGGATCCATCATGCCTTGTTACCACTGTGCAGGCTGGTGGTGGTGGTGTAATGGTGTGGGGGATGTTTTCTTGGCACACTTTAGGCCCTTAGTGCCAATTGGGCATCGTTTAAATGCCACGGCCTACCTAAGCATTGTTTCTGACCATGTCCATCCCTTTATGACCACCATGTACCCACCCTCAGATGGCTACTTCCAGCAGGATAACGCACCATGTCACAAAGCTCGAATCATTTCAAATTGGTTTCTTGAACATGACAATGAATTCACTGTACTAAAATGGCCCCCACAGTCACCAGATCTCAACTCATTAGAGCATCTTTAAGATGTGGTGAAACTGGAGCTTCGGGCAGTTCTGAAGGCAAAAGGGGGTCAAACACAGTATTAGTATGGTGTTCCTAATAATCCTTTAGGTGAGTGTATGTCCAGGAGAGATATTTGACACATTACAGATGTCGTTTGTGATTTGTTTTATGGAAAGTTAAGTGGTGGCTGCTTGTGATAGTAGAGCTGTAGTGAGGTAACTGTGAACCGAAAGACTGCAGTTCTTGTTTGATATTAAGGGTCTCTTTTCAGTGTTTGAAGTTTGTTTTTGAAGTTCACCTATTCAATTTGGAATGAAGTAACCAAGGTTAACCCTTATCGACTGTTTCCTTTTGAAAAATAAAATGTTTGTCCCTGAAAAAATGGAGCGACAGAAATGTTTGGATAAAAATGTATTTAATGCCTGAGTGCTAACTACTTATCGCTATGTTTGAAAAAACAAAAAATCCAGCATGATGCTGTAAGGTCACTTCAGTTTATAAGGCATTAAATCAAAAGCCACTGATGATTGAAATACTTAAATTTGCTCATTCACATTCTGGTCGAATATCTCACCATCGCTTGTTTAATTTAGATTGGCTGTTTTGGTAAGAGGACATAAATCCCTGCAAACAGCTTTTAGTCACGCTTTCATTTAGTGATTTTTCTAATAAAATAAACAGAAGTGTTAAGCTTTTCCCGAACCCCAGCTGCTTGACCATGACATTAGCAAGGCTAAGATCATATGATTGATTTATTCAGGATTGCTTATTTGTTTGCACTCACAGATGTTCAAAATTAGTTTAGAGAGATTTGAGCTTAATAAATTAGATTGAAATTGACAGTTGTCTCAACGGCAGTGTGCACAGCTAATCCTTTGATTCAAGTAATGAGTAAACAAACAGTTTGTTACTCAATGGACTCCCAAAAAAAGAGTGATGATCCCCCTCCCTCTTTCAGATAGATCTCCATGAAAGATCCAGTAGAGGTGTGCAGGTCAAGCCATTCTTTTATGTTCTTATCCAATGGAAACAACAACCCCCTCCCTTTCTTTTGATAAGAAAATAAAGTCCCTTTCGTTGTCTTCTCTCATATTTGGAAAAGCAGTCCTGACCGCTCGTGTCACTTGTTGTGGTCTTATTAACTCAGCTGTGACTTTTTATCTACCATCCCACTTCAAAAGCGGATGCATAGTCAACACGCAGGGAGCCTGAGATGGGATCAATGGCGTCAGTCCAGTGCCTTGTTTATTACCATGAATGTCAGCAGGCCCCTTCATCCTTAACTGCCCTCTAGGTGTGCCCGACAAAAATGTCAGATGTATTTATGACAACCATAACAACTGGTTGATGCCCGCTGAGGAGAACGTTGGAGAGGAAGACGGAGAGAACAGTAAATAGCTTTTTCTTTCATATGTAATTTTGATAAATGCTTGCAACCAAAAAGAACCGTGACAGCTTGCGAGCGATGTGGACTGAGGTGACTGTTGGAGACAGAGGGGTAATTTCGTAGGAATGAATTGTGCCCGGTAATAGCGTCATTTTATGTGCACATTTTATTTTAACACTTGATTTGCTAACACCCTGTCTACATTGGCACAGTCAATACCCCAGCAGTTTAAATCTGCCTTCGCCGAAAGCTGTGTGAAATGTTTTTCAAATGTTCACTAACATGAACCATTTAGGTTGAGGTATCGTGTTTAGCAGCATTTAAATACTGTAGGTGAATACATTTTCAGTATACATTCAAGCAGTGGCGGCTTGTGACGGCTGAATGTCAGAATGGGAAAGAAAAGTGATTTAAGCAATTTTGAGTGTGGCATGGTTGTTGGTGCCAGACGGGGCGGTCTGAGTATTTCACAATCTGCTCAGTTACTGGGATTTTCACGCACAACCATTTCTAAGGTTTAGAAAGAATGATGTGAAAAGGGAATCCAGTATGTGGCAGTCTTGTGGGCAAAAATGCCTTGTTGATGCTTGAGGTCAGAGGAGAATGGGCCGACTGATTCAAGCTGATAGAAGAGCAACTTTGACTGAAATAACCACTCGTTACAACCGAGGTATGCAGCAAAGCATTTGTGAAGCCACAACACGCACAACCTTAAGGCGGATGGGCAACAACAGCACATATGTGTTCGAAGTGTCATTTGTGTTGCTCGTGTTTTCAAAATATGTGTTTGTTGTGTCACATGAACCATGTGCATCACGTGTTTTGTCAAAATAAGTGCCTGCTGCACACTCGTCAAAACCGTTTATGATAAAAGAGACGCTCACATTCACAAAATACACGCACTCCCTTAACAGTAAACTGTGATTACACATGAGATTATGCGAGTATCTGGCAAACGCGAGTGTCTCTTTTATTATAAACCCTTTAGACGGGTCAACAGCAGGCACTTATTTTGACAAGACATGTAATGTATGGGATTACTGGACATGCAAAACACATATTTTGAAATTACGAACAACACACATGACAGGCTACAAACATGTTGTGACGAACTTTGCATCGAGCGCACTCGAAAAAAAGTCACCGGCTGCCACTGCATTCAAACATGTTTTCTGATATCAAACCCACAATCCTTTGTGCTGCTTATGCAATGCTCTAATGACTAAGCTACAGAAACACAATTTGAATATTTATGTATAATTTTTTCAACAGAAATACATTGATATGTGACATGTACAGTAGGGTAACTGTTTAGTGAATTCACCCCATAATATTTACATAAATAGTATATACAGTACTACTCATATATCATAAAGTGTGTCATACTTAAAAGCTTCCTGTGCACACATTAAAAAAGCACACTAAGTAAATATCAAGTATCAGCTAATACCCTTAATGTATTTGTCAGAACCCTTCGGTTAAAATAGCTGTCAAACCAAACAGCTTAAGAACGTTTCTGCTTTTTTGCATCTACTCGGCTCAAATGGGCTCCTGCTTTGCATAAGCGTTCCATCTCGCTCTGCTCATGCATAATGAACTCCAAAATGCATAAATCCAATGGCTTGCTGCAGTATTGCATGCGGCAGCAGTCTGCATCCACGGGGCAGGTGGTTGTTAAGAGTCGCCGCTGTTGCCTGACTTAATAATGCAGAAGGAAAACTATTACACTGTTCTGTAAGGGTCTGTTTTAATAAGAGCAAAGGGAACTCTTATTGGACTTGGATATTTTGTAAGGGTGCCAGTTACAGAAAGTTCTGACAGTCTGGAGAAACTCTCAGCTTGATCACCTGGATGATAAAGTATATGTGTTATTAATCCTGTTTCTAATGCAGTGGAGGATTACAGCTTCAGTGTGGGAGATCAGGCTCTCGGGAGACCTGCATTGACCACAACACTGATGTTGAGATTCTGTTCAGACAGCATCAGTCTGTAACACATTCAATTTGAACCCCCATCTATATCTCATTTCATAAATATATGATTAATAATAACGTTTTCTACATACATATTTTCATTATGCTGTTGTTTTGTCATATAAATAAATAAATACCACACAATCCAATTTTGTACTGTAAATTTTGGCCAGTACTGTAAAAGGACGTCGCAATATGCCGCATTCATAAATAAATGTGTTGATGTTGCCGAAGGGTCTACCCAGTAGAATTAGGTGTTGCTCGGCATGAATACAAATAAGAAGGAGCGCTGCTGTAAAGCCTCCTGCTCTGTGACCTAGCTCAGTATAAACATAAGGGGAAATCTTGTTTACACACTGCTTTGCATCTGCAGATTTTCCTTGAAAACTTCAGTGAGCTGATGAACACAGACGAGAACACGACGGCCCTGGTGCTCCACGGTGTAATTGCCCGCAGCTGTGAGAGCCGTGTAGAGCAACACTGTCGTCGGTACCGAGTGCCACTTTTGAGATGCCGAAATAAATTGCAGGCAAAATTACAGATTCATTCACGTTTTAATCAACATAAAGCGCTCATCAGTCGCACATCACTGGGGTGGCGTGGTAAGCATTTTCACATCGCATCAAACACGCTTGAAAATGTATAATTAGAAGAGGGTTTTAATGATAAATGTGGCCACATGTGTGCATAGAATATTTGTCTCTTTTGACCGTTTATGTTAAATATCTTTGCAATTCACGTTATGAAGAAAAGTACAGTTTTTCAAAACTATATAGAAAAATTTACTTTGACTACATTATGGGGTGGTGAGGGAACACGTGCCCCCTTGGTTTTTTAGAGCCAAATGGATTTTGCATGCAACCTCAAAATCAAAGAAGCGTCTATTAATCTGTTATTTGTCTTTTAATCTGTTTAATATGCACAATATTATCAATTCTGTGCTGCATTCTTGTCACTTTTCGCAGATTGTCGCCGTTTTGATCGTGTTACATTACTTAATTCTGGTGGCAGGCGCTGCAGACAGTGCAGTCGCAGACGTCATTACTGTCTGAGCGCGCTCACGAGCTCTTTGCTGTTGCTGTGCATTTTGCTATCTGAGAAATTAAAACGTGTAAACGCTCACAACATTTCCAAACCCCAGTACGGTAATGTGCAGTTAACCTCCTCTGTGTAGAAAATGTATAGTTTAAATTATGACTAAAATGTATAGTTTTAAATTATTTCTAGCAACGAGAAAGTTCGCCAGAGTTCACGGGGGTGCGGAAGCAGACATGCTCACATATGAGGTAAAATTTGATGCAATAATGCGTTCCTCTAATAATTTTATCTACACAATTTTTATATTATTATTGAACATTAAAACCAACCACGTGGCTATAGCTTATGTCATTTTCGTTGTTTAAATACTTAATGGATTTAAAATTACACTATTTTATAGGATAATGCAGTTGTTGTGCAAAATGCATTAATGACACAATTAAAAAAGTCATTTATTAAAACTTAAATAAATAAAACATGCCGCTTCAGATTTTAATATGATACCAATATGTCATTATTCTGACCCCTGTACGGAAGTATGCGATTTCGGACGCACCATCTGTTGTTTATGATCGGTCAGGGACTATTTTTCTATTAAAGTTGCATTGAAACACATTTTTTTGCTTTAATATGTGTATTGTGCAGTAATTGCACAGCCTCTTAAAGCACCTTAAAAAAATTACCATATACAGTAAATATTATAATTTACAATACAAATGTATATTTTAAGGTTGTCTTCCTATTTTAATGTCATATGTGTTATCCTAATTGTGTTTTATCTTTGTGCAGCTAAAACTTTTCTCTGTGCAATTGTTATTTTACAGACGATACAGCATACAGCTATTTATATGTACAGTATATTAATTTTATGCTAACAAGATGTTCTAGTTCCAATTGTACAATAGCGTTCATTCCTGCATTACAGACGTACCTCTGTGACATGCTTCAGAGAGCAACTATCTTTAGTTTAATTGGCATTTAAACAGAGACTGGCATCAATTACTTGCAGCATGCATCATTTAATGAATGCACCGACCCATGGTTGCGTTCTGGTTGGCCACACACAGGAGTAGGAAGCAGATGTTTGATGGGTGTATATGGGAGAGACTGTTGGATTGTGGGTCTTATTGTTAATCCTGAGTGAGAGGTGCAGATGCTATCAGAGTACTGTGATCTGGGATTACAGAGAGTTGAGGGCATCACAGTATCCCACTCAACTCTGATCTTCTGTCCTTCAAACCTTCTCTCCTCTTATCTCTGTATCTCATTCTTATATTTTATTGACTTAAAGGGATAGTTCACCCAAAAGTCATTATTTATTTACTCTCATGTTGTTACAAACATGTTTACATTTCTTTGTTCTGACACGAAAGAAGATATTTTGAGAAATGTTTGTAACCAAACTGATCAGAGGCCACATTGACTTCCATAGTAGAAAAAAAGAATACTATGGAAGTCATTGGGGCCTCTGATCAGTTTTGTAACAAAAATTCCTTAAAATATATTTCTTTGTGTTCATCAGAACAAAGAAATATATACATGTTTGTAACAACATGGAAGTGAGGAAATGATGACAGAATTTTAATTTTTGGATGAACTATCACTTTAATTTAATGATTCCCTAAGTTGTGCTTTTTCTACCTTGCCCACTTTTCCTCTTTTTTCAGTCTTTTGCTTTTAATTCATTTTATATTCAGTGAGTTTTACTGCTCCAGACAAAGTGAATTTGCCGGGGTGTAATGTACCCCTCAGAGCTTCATTACTGTTTTTGAGTATTATTTAGGGATTTTTTACATTACTCAAGTGTACTCTGAATATGTCTACTTTTGCAGACTTACATTTCCATGGAAAAATCATACTCTTTTACAAAATTACATTAAGATGTTACTAAGTACATTTTTTTCAGGTCAGCATGATGTTAATGTATCCCCTTGTTAAAAAAAATATTTAGCATTTTTTAACCAACAAGTCATATTCACTACCTCAATGCACTTCAGCTTCAATTAAATCTGCCAAAGACATCCAATTCAATATGAAATTTTAATTGACCACAACTATTCACATTTGCCTTGTAAAGTTACATATGGGTCATGGTAACAGAGTCTCTGTCCTAAAGCTATCAATTTTAATTACATTATTGTAAAGGCCAAATGTGACCTCAATACAAAACTTTATTTATGTGTCAAATGACTTCAAATTCAGCTGTGATAAAATGTAAAACTTAACAATGTCAGACAACATGTTTTATGATATTGGTTTCGAGTTTAACATCTGGTGTGTCCTAGAGCCTTTCAAAGTCTTGAAAACATGGAGACATTTGGATTAAACAGATGTATACAGTGCATTAAAACTTTTTTAATAAGAAAAACTCCACTATTCCTTTCATGAGTCAATTTTAAATTTTACAGAAAAGCTTTTTTTAGTTATGTAACTTAGTTATGCTACCTTATATGCTACCTTAGTTATGTAACTTAGTTTAGTTATGTTTTCCCATACTTAAATTTAATGGGAAAGTTCATCCAAATTTCTTTCATCAATCTTCCACCCTTATATTGTTCACAACCTGTATGACCTTCTTATGAAAAAAAACAAAATGAGATGTTAGCTCCTTGGTTGGTATTTACATTTTCAGTATTTCATTTTTCTTTGCATCAATAAACTTCACAATAACTCTTGTGTCTTACATACAAAGCCGGTCTGCCCTATACAGGAATTAAGCAGATGCTTAAGGTGTGCCGCCACTAGGGTGCCCCCAAACTGGTCCAACAATCATAGGCCTTGACCATGACCTGTAACATTACCTGGTTCTGACTGACCTACGAATGTTGGTAATGAAATGTTTGGTGTTGCTGATAGAGTGACAAGCAAGGATCATGATGTTTGATTGATGGAAAACTGCCAACAACGATGACCTACATTATATGTAACAAACCCCGCTGCCCTGCGTTGCCACTTATATACAACCTTTGCCCACTGCCGCCACCTTTTCCTAGACTTGGATTTATTTTGGACTGCAAAAATAAAATAAGTTCTTCATTCAGGTGCAGAAAAAGGATAAAGAAGAAGGATGATGATTAGAAGAGACAAACACAAAACAGTAATTTTAGTAACATTTAAAAGTTACATTAATGTTAGGTCTAATTATGTTTTAATGGACACGTCCTTAATATAACCATTAGTATTATTTTTATAATGTTATTCCTTAGAAACAGTAAATATGCCATTTTCAATGTTTTAATAGGCATTATAGTAAATGTGTTTGAATAAATGTAATGGTTATTAGTAAATACATATAGCTAAAGTGAAAAAAGTCACTAAATTGATAAAATGTGTGGCTTAAAAGTTTGTTTATAGGTTGTGGTAAGCCAATTAAAATAAAAATCTTTTTGAAAATAGTTAAATGCATTTAACAATAAATTCTAAGAGAAACATATTATTTATTTGTCCATTTCTTCAGGCCTCATTTAAAAATTTTCTCTCTTTTTAAGATCTCCCAACATCTACAACCTTCATATGATAAGTCCCTGTGTGGTCTGTGCTCAAAATTTAAAGGGACAGTTCACCTAAAATTAAAAGTACTGAAATTTTGTCAAATGTATATCAAATGTTTTGACATCACACTACACTTGTAATGCTCAATTTGTGTGTGTGTGTGTGGGTGTGTTATTTTATGCCATTTCTAGACCCCAAACACAGCTACAGTTAATAAAATTGATAAAAACGCTTTGCTACCTTATTTTTTTTGTTTTATCAACTCAGATTCATTCAGTGAACTCAACTTCAGATCATTTTAACAGTGACGGCCGGTGACTTCTTTTTTCGAGGGCGCTCGATGCGAAGTTCGTCACAACATGTATGAAGCCCGTCGTATGTGGTTCGTAATTTCAAAATATGTGTTCGGTGCGTCGAGTGATCCTACAGTATGTGCATTACGTGATTTGTCAAAATAAGTGCGTGCTGCAGACGCGTCTAAAGGGTTTATGATAAAAGAGACGCTAGTGTTTGCCAGATACTCGCATAATCTCATGCATAATCAAAGTTTACTGTTAAGGGAGTGTCTTGCGTGTATTTTGTGAATGTGAGCGTTTCTTTTATCATAAGCGGTTTTGACGTGTGTGCAGCAGGCAATTATTTAGACAAAACACATGATGCACATGGTTCACATGACGCAACAAACACATAAAACACGAGCAACACACATGACACTCCGAACACATATTTTGAATTAGCGCCCCTCGGATGAGCAGTCACGAGCCACCACTGCATTTTAACTTGCTTTTTATTTATCTTGGCAAGTTGTTACAACTTATAAAATGAAGTATTTCAACTATATTTTATATAACAACTCATCTCTGGTCAAGATAAATTAAAGTAAGGCAGCAAATAATTTTTTACAGTGTATGTATGTTATATTTATGACACAAATGTGTAAAAAAATCAAGCACTGACAATAGTCAATTGTATTGGGGCACCATGGCCCCAAAATACATTTCTGCATAGGGCCTCATAAAGGCTTGGGCCAGCCCTGCTAACATACATTGCACTGTAAAAACGATATGTTGGTTTCCTGGTTTTTAATTAATTCAGCTTAAAAATATTATCTATTTAGTTAAAAAAAAGATTCCAACTAATATTTTTTAGGTTGAACCAACTTTTTTACCGTGTATAACAATATGTGGTGACTAAACAACAGCAAAATTCTTGGGTGAACTATTGTTTTAAGTATTAATAAAATATACAGTACAGTTTTTTATACTTTTTAATACTTTGTATTGCATTTCTCTCACCTCCTCTGGGTGCTCAATCTCTCTGTTTTCTATCCATATAAGTCTTCATTCTTTACTCACTCTGACCCTCATTCTTCACCTGCTGCAATGCTTCAGGTGAAACAGCTGCATTATACGCTGTCTGGTTACACAAGGGATATTGTACAGTAGCTATGAACTCAGCCTGTGCTGAATGCTACAGAAATATCCCCCCCCCAAAAAAAATGCTGCACATTGTGAGTAATGGAGGAAAACCTAAGAGTAGAGCTCTAGTGTATTGACATACTGTACAGGTACATTGTAAATGTAGTCATTAATGTGCTTTAAAGTGAATCCACATTTGGCTCCTGTGTATCCTCTCCAATTAAAACAGCGACAAAATCACATTAAGATCACAATGAGGTGAAAGGACAATTAACAGTATTTAATTAAAATTGAATTTAGGATAAATAACATTTCTAGCTAGTCAACAAAGCAAAATGGTAAAGAAAAGGATTTAAAGGGCTGGAATGAAATATTCTAAGAATGGCCATGAATAATGCATGACATATAGTTTTTGTTGCAAACAGAAGGCAAAGAAGTTTAGTAAAGTTTTTTTAAATTAAGTTGCATGAGACTCGTGAAACAGACATTGCATATAAAGATGCGCTAGTGGAATAATGAAATGTGATTATACACAGCAGGGACCGGGCCTAATGTCTGATTAGATACAGTAGAAAAGGAAATTGCCATTGATAGTTACTAAAAACAGAAGAATTAATATACTGATATGGGTGAGCGTGCAATTAGAGACACAGATGATTGGCCTAAATAAGGACATATTTATGGCTTAATGCTGTCACTTCCTGAGAAATTTCATATATTTCTAACAACAGGAAAATTGTAGTTAATTGATTGTGTTTGTTCTATGGTACAGTAGGGTGGTTGCATGTGTTAATAATAAGCATTTCTCATAACCAGAGAAATAACCAGTGTCTCTTCATTAACCAGCAGAAAAAGGTTTCTGCATGTACATATTTGCATATAGTCATGAACAACTTTTTATCAAAACAAAAATAATAACAATCATCTGAACATTAAAATATTTCCACTTTTCAACAATATGTTTTAACAGAACAAAATACTACTTTATACAACATTTACACAATTGCTATATGGTTAGAAATGAAGCGCTAGCTGTTGAAATGCAGATTCATAAGTTTCTTCAGTTGTAACCTGTAATTCTGCTTTTGCGCTTTTGAATGCATTGACTTTGAGCTATATGCCACATTTTCTGATCTGGCTGTATAGACATCGTAATAATATTTTCACCTGCATGTTCCTAAATAAAGGATGATGGTTGCCTACCCAAGAGCAATGTGAATTCTTTGTTCATATTTTATGTTATTACCGTACTTTCCAGACAATAAGCTGCATCATTCAAAAATGCGTAATTAAGACGAAATAACATATACTGTATATAAGTCACAGTGGAGTATACGTTGCGTTTATTTAGAAAATTATTTCACAAAATCCAAGCCAAAAAATCCAAGCCAAAGAACAGATATTTGATCTGGAAAGGCAAGTTATTCAACTAAACAATAGCAGACAGAACAGCAGGCTGAATAGATGTCTGTATGTTAAAGTAACATAATCAGATATTTAAATGATAAACCATAGCATACAGAACTTACCTGGAAGGTTGAATAGGCTAAATTACTCGTCATTTCACATTACAGAATCCTTTGAATTACATAATTACAGAAGCAGCATACGGCGGACTATCGCGCCCGTAGACGGTAATGTCTCTTGCCCAAAAAATGTCAAAATTAAGGCGCACCTGACTATAAGACGTAGCACCAGCCAAGTTATGAAAAAAAAAACGTGGCTTAAAGACCGAAAAATACGGTACACAGCTCATTGGAATGCTTGATTCTGATTGGCCAGTCGTGATATTTGCGGTTTGTTATTCCCAGATAACAACTGCTCAAAACGAATAACACATGGTAATCCAGATGTTGCAAATCATTTGACAGATACAGTTTAATATTATACAAAATTTAATATGAACAATTTTTGTATTTGGAATTTAGTTTTTATTATATTTACAAATTATTAAACTTATCTTAAAACCAAAAGTAAACAAAGTTTTCCTCACGGAAGATCTGCATTCGTTAAAAAATAGCAAATAAAATATTTTTAAATCAATATTTAATGCTCCTTACCTTAAATATGAGGTAAATAGCCATGTAAGAAGCAGGATAATGTACAGGCAGCTGGTTGTTATTGCGAAATAAGCAAATTAAGGATCTGATAATCTTTAAATTATCCCTTACATTTACTCTGAAAAGCTCTGTTAGGTTCAAAAACCTAGTGAGCTGACTTGCAGCCTACTGCCTAAATAGGCATCTCTCTTTGTAATAACAATGTTATTACAGAACTATTATGCCTACAAAGGCAAAGTTTGGATATCGGGACATAGGATTGGCATGATGCTGCACGTTATGCCAATGATTTAGGATTAATACTACATAATTCACATAAAAAGCTCAAGATGTTGTAAGAGCCGTGGCTTTGCAGATGGTGCAGACACTTTGAGATGTGATCCTCACTTGTTTAATCCAGCATGTGTCATGCCCTGATTGTCTTGTCTTTGCTATCAAAATATGAAAAAAATAATACGATAAAATATACATTAAGACCTTAAATTGTGGCACTTTAGTAAGAGGCAAGTAAGAAAAGTTATATTTGATGATAAAGTTATTCTTGGGTCTCAGCATATTTGCTTGGCTTTATAAGCATAGCTATGTTTATTTGTCTATTCAGCATCTCCCAAGTTCATACTGCAGAGCTGAAACTTTCACAGACACTAGAAATCTCTACCGGCATTTTCTTCAGCGTTATTCAGTTAATTTAAGAGTGTTTGATCAGCATAAGACCTGGAGATGATGAGTGGACCATTATTTATGAGCAAGTGTTGCCAGATCTTCATTCCTGAACCCTGACTTTGCCCTCAGTCCATAGCAGGTCAAGGTGTTTTTAAAGACACCATATTCACCCTGGACTAATTACATTACCAGCCGGATGAAAAGTGTGTACTTTGATCAACTTTTTTGCTGGTGTCTATACCTTTGCACTCGCTGCCTTCTAATAAATATTAATGACACAAACAGAAATCAGAAATGTGTTTTTTCTTCTTCTGCCTGATTCAAGGTTGTGCTTCTTCCTAATAAAATGCCTTTTTAATGAAGTTATAAACTTTTTAAAGAGTTTAAAAACCAAAATACGAGATGAAAATCATGATGCAACATAATGCATACACAAAAAAGAAAATAATCTAAAGCAGTTATTATGCCTCTGCATCCATAAAATGTTTGGTAACATATGCCCACCTACATTTATAACACACAGCACACCTAACATTGTCATGCACACATTCTGTTAAGGGCAGAAGGCACCGAGAGCATCATGGGAAACGCGTGCAGCCGTTTGATCAGAGCTAATGTGCTGGAAGCAGCAGAGGATCCTTCCCTTACCGCTCTATTCCCATGAGTGAGGGGCGACAGGGGAAGAGAAAGGGAATGAAGATATTCCCAGTAGAGACGTGGAGAGCATTTCTCGCCATCATCCATCAAGAATATTCCCTATGAGTTTATACCTGCGAGGAACAATCCTGACAGGTCTGGCCCTAATGGCACAATCTTTTGAAAATATTGTTCTAGTTTACATAGCATAGGGAATAAATCATGGTGGTATATGTGTATATATGTGTTACGGCTCCATCAGCTTTGTGACATTGAGGGCGAAAAGCAAGTGGTGGCCAGTTAAGAGGGTGAGACCAGAGATTGAAACTTGAAAAAATGCTTTTAAACCTTATAGAGCCTAAATATGCTCCTCATCTAGACTGCACTTACTGTAGTCTTATTGATTGAAAATGTTTACTGCTGTCCATATTCACATATAAGATGTGTGTGCGCTTAATGCATGACACATTTTAGCCTTACAAGGTCAAATGTTTGTCAAATTTCAAATGTACAGACTTGTAAACCACATTTAAAAAAATGATTTGTTTGTTGACCTGGGGTGCATTTCCTGAATAACGACGTAACTCGCTGCTGAACCACCATAGTATGATGCATAGTTGGAGAAACTTACTAACTTGTCAATAGACCCCTTCAAGGTTTGTAAACATTGAATGACTATCGGGTGCGTGCGCAGCATGGGGTCAAATTGTTCATGCCATTTAGGCTTTCTAGTTTAATCTAACAGGGCTGAAAAATGATGACTTACCTCAAATGAAGTGAGCACCACAAACACAAGCCTCTTTGAACTTTGCATTGTCCCAGTCTGCACGTTTAATTGCTTGCAGCACAGATGTTGTATTTTTTGTTTTTGAGATTCTGCAGGAATCCCGAAATACCTAACGGCAGACCTGGTGCAATTTTCAAAGCCCACGACGCATGTAGGCATTTTTGACGATACCGAATAATACGCAACTCAATCTGCTGTAATGACTTTTCTGACCCCGACATGCGCAGTGGGAACCGCCTGTGACGTGAACTGTAAAGGGGTCTATACTGTTTCCCAAAAACATAGTAACTTTGTCGCACATTCGTCGTTTGAACCATGTTGGTTCAACAACATAGTTGATGATGTCACGTGGGAGGTGGACGAATAATTATTCTGTTCAAATCGATTTAATGTCAGATTAATGCTGTAAATAACGTAATATTCAACCCATTCTCACTCCCCAAGGCGTCAAAATCGGAAGCATGTCCAAACGTTCCCATTTCGTCGATATAGTGACGCATAGGGGCACGTCGACGCGGAGGACGACGCAAAAGTATAAACAAAAACCGACGCGGAACCTACGCCGTCACGGCTACGCCGTAGGACCTACGCACGACTATAACGGGCCCCTAAGACTCAAAAAAGTTGTGAAGCAACAAAGAAATTGTTTTTTACAATTTGTTATTTTAAAATGTATACAAGCCTAACTGCTGGTTTAAATTTAGAAACATTACATAGGCCTACTGTACTTGACCCAGCCATGGGTTGAAACAAACTGGCATTGTTTTGGTAACCAAATATAAAAGTACGATAATGATGATACTGTATATAAAATGCTGTTTTATTAATCTCATGTTTGCGTAAAATTTAAACCAACTCAACTTTTGGTTAAAAAACGATCAAATTTTGTTTAACCATGGGTAAAAAGTGCTGTAATAATATAGAGAGAATGAGCAGCATCAAGTTTCTGGGTGTGCATATATCAGAGGAAATCTCCTGGACCACCAACACATTATCACTGGCTAGGCAAGCACAACAGCGCCTCTATATCCTCCGAAAACTCAAAAGAGCCAGAGCCCCAGCACCCATCATGTGCTCATTATATCGAGGCACCATTGAAAGCGTCATCACCAGCTGCATCAAAATTGCACCACCCACAACCTCAAAGCCCTGCAGCGCATATGGCAGCAGGAAAAATCATTGGTGCCACACTCCCTTCTCTTCTGGACATGTACAATAACAGATTAATCCGGAAACCACTCAACATAGTGGGTGACCCCACCCACCCCCACATTGCTTCTTTAGTCTTCTGCCCTCTGGAAAGAGTTTCGGGAGCCTCCAGGCCTGAACCACAAGACTGAAAAACAGCTTCATCCACCAGGCTGTCTTCCCTCTCTGCCCGCTGTCCTCAGAAGCACCAAACTGTAGCACCACCCCCCCAATGCACAAACAGCTAATCACACACTGCACCACTTTGCTATAAATGCTGCTATCAAACCTGCACACTGTTTGCATTATGTAAATATATTGAGAATATATATTACTTTTATGTGCTGCAATGTCTCTTTTTTCTTAAATACTGAATATTATTTATTTATATTTTTTATATTTTATATATTTCTAATTTTCTAAAACTTGTTTTTGTGTAACGTTGTTGTAACTCTGTATGTCTTGTACATTCAGAAGAATTGACAATAAAGTTGCCTTTGACTTTTAATGAATAATTAATTGGTTCATCCATGTTTTAATAAAATGTATGGGCTCTTATAGCCCAGTCTCCTGAAGATGCTTATAAATAGCACGAAGTGTAAAACTCGTGCAATACATACACCAAATTCCACTTTGGCGTGCATATGATACGCAAGTCCTTCCCATTCACTTAAACGGTGCATCTTTTTTGGCGTTTTATTTATTGGTTTCTCAATTTTTTTGCTATTTTTTTTACCATTTTCGCTTGGGTTTAGGGTTAGAACAACTTTTTGTTATATAAAAATGACATCCTAACCCAAACCCCAACTCCAAGCGACCATGGCTTAAATATGGACAAAAACATGGAGAAACCTGTATATTAAATAACCTCATTAAGCAAATCTAAAATCTAACCCTAAACCCAAGCGAAAATGGTTTAAAAAACAGAAAAAAATTGAGAAACCAATAAATAAAATAACAAAAAAAGATGCACCGTTTAAGTGAATGGGAAGGACTTGCGTATCATATGCACGACAAAGTGGAATTTGGCGTATGTATTGCACAAGTTTTACACCTCGTGCTATTTATACGCATCCTAAGGAGACTGGGTTGGCTCTTACAACCCCTAAACTGATTTTTTTCTTTAATTTTATATTGATCATTACATTTGTTATTCATTTGTTATGACATGACTGTTATGTGTTTGTCTGTTTCCGAACCAGTTTCAGTGGTTTTGTAGTCGGAAGTGGTGTTCGGAGACCATATCAATGTTTGGTTACTTCTATATGCAGATCTACAGTAATAGTGATTATTAGCAGCTGTGCTTGTGTACAGACATATCATAAAGTCTGTGTTATGAGTCGAGCAGGCAGCATAGAAGCTGGCGATGTGGCGGGTGGCTGGCTGCTTTCCATACATTTTGCTTTTGTTTAGCAACTTTATTGCTGTTGTTTCCTCCCTTTGGTGATTCGGTAATTTAATTTCACCACTTTCTGTTTGTTTTGGAGTTCAGTGGGACTCTTTAAGTGGGCGTTGT
Source organism: Misgurnus anguillicaudatus (assembly GCF_027580225.2). Classification (NCBI taxonomy): domain Eukaryota; kingdom Metazoa; phylum Chordata; class Actinopteri; order Cypriniformes; family Cobitidae; genus Misgurnus; species Misgurnus anguillicaudatus. The sequence continues at coordinate 18,823,504 of NC_073354.2, forward strand.
GGAGTCAGCGCTGTTGCAAAGATTTATGGTGCCCAGGACAACATTTTTATGGGAGGGCCCCCTCAACTCTTGGCTTCATGACCAAGTTATACCATAGAGAATGTTAGTGGCCCTCCCTTCACAGACCCCAGTTGTGATAGACTGGTGCATCATCTACAACCTATAGTCGGCATGAAGGATGGGTTGTTGTGCTGTGTGAATTGCATTTAGCACACATTTTGTGGTCGTGTTTGTGCCATTGTTTGATTTGCATAACTTCTTTAACAATAAGATTTTTTTTTTTAAGAAAACATCAACAAATGACGAGTTTTTTTTTACAAAATCAGTATTGTATAGATTCTCAGATTCTCGTGCGTGTCTCATAAGCAAAGCTGAATTGGTGATTAGTAGTAAATTAGCATCACCTGCTTTCAGATGAAGCGGCATTTATTACACAGAGCCGAATTTCAGAGTAGATCGCAAAATTGAATAATTTACATGAGAGGCATGTGTTGTGTGTTTTAGTATATATAATCATACACTGAGAGACACTGTGAGTAAATCTTTAAATATACAGTACCAAATTAATGCCAAATTAATGACATGCAGTATTTAGTATTATTTAAAAACTGTCTACACCAATTTTTATAATTTAACAGTTTTATGAACTTTTCTTAAGGGTGCATTTTCTTCTTTTCTTGGTAAAAGCAAATATTTTCAAATGTTCCTAAAATAATGTTGGGATGCTGTTAATTGTAGATACAGCAGCTTGTGTCCGCGTGCTCCTTGTATAGTAAATACTGTCAGCTTTATTGATTGATCAAGGAATTTTTGCATTGCGTGCGTTTGTGTAGCGTTTGAGAATTATTGTGTGATATAACGTGACCTTGTTTTCTGATGCAGCTTATACATGCTTGGAGGCATGTTGGCAATTATGTCAACATAATTCATGGCAACAAGGACTTCAGGGAAGAACAATGAAGCCGGTTTAACAGATTTATTACCTCGCAATCTGGATTCTCCATTGTTTTCTTTACCTTCCCTCCTGAGACCATGTAAAACAGCCTCTCTTGGAAGTCGCTAGTAATGCCAGATGTTTTATAGAGGGAAAAACCTTGACACTACACGGTGTGCAGGGAATAAAGACGTGAGGAAGCTGGGTATGTCACTAAAGCACATTTGCAAAGCTAAATTATATCACATGACTCACTGATCTGTGTGTGTTTGACCAATGTTGGGGAATAGGTCGATGATAGACTGATTCTTGTTCGGAATGCTCTCAGATTTTTTGCCCGCTTTTACAAACCGCACAAACTGAAAGCATGATGGGAAATGAATGTTGACAATAGCTTTTACTTACAGATGTTGGACAACTGTGATGTTTTTTTTTTTTTAAATAAAATATTAGTCTGGGCTCCACAACCCCCCACCCCTGTGACCCTACAGAGGACAGGGATGAACTTGCGATGATCCTGTATTTATATCTACATTTAGGTATTTAGCAGACGCCTTTGTCCAAAGTGACTTACAAAGATTGGAAACAATAAAAGTGATGTGTCATAAAGATGCAATAATACAAAAGGTGCTTAAAACAAGATACAAGACTCTTCACAGTTTGGTTTAAGGAGAACTAGGATAAGTCACTGGCCGGCGCATATTTTGGAGGTCGGCGCACTGAATCCCTTACAAGAACCAAAGTCCCACCCCCGACCAGTGTGCTTAACACTACAAATCGATTGCCTCTGAATGTCATTAAAAACTGGTTGAGTAATGGAGTAAGGGGAGATGGGGACGAGACTGCGTCAGCCATCTCTCTGATGTCTGTCTGGGCTTCATACTACTTCCTTACTCAATGCCCATCTCCTCAGAAACCTCAGGAGGAGGGCCAAGCAAGTGATAACATTATGCAATACTTATCTTTTAATCTTTACTCTGTGTTTGGGAATTAATAGCCCGATTTGGGGATTTATTAGTCTTGTTTTACAGTTATGACCTCGTTTGGTGGACAGACTCTTTACAGTTTGGTTTAGGAAAAACTAGGATAAGTCACTGGCCGTCACATATTTTTGGAGGCCGGCGCACCGAATCCCTTACAAGAACTAGAGTCCCACCCCCAACCAGTGGGCTTAACATCTCAAATCGATACCCACCGAGCATCAATGTTCCCTCTAAGCTGCGTGCGCGCACGGCCGCGCAGGCCAGTCGAAGTGGCCGCGCAATAGATTTGTCAGACCGCGCACATTTTTCAGCCTGCACAAACTATTTTTTTTCAGTGGTTGAAACATCTGAGCATCAAAGGCGATGCAGGCTAGGTAATAAACATTTAAATATACAGAGATCATGTGACAACCAAGCCGGATGTATGTTAGAATATTCATATACAAGTATAGGTTACTCTTGGCGTGCCCCGGCAAGCACAGTAGGCTACCATTGTAGCTGCCCCCTGGTTTTCTTAATAATAAGCAGAGAGTCTCTAACGGGTGTAATCATTTATTTTTTAGTCATCTGCATAAGCACAGTGAAAACTTAAAGTAAACACAAAAAGCAGGTTAAATAAACCTGATTGTAACATAGATTTATACTTATAAGTTTATCACAGTGTATTTCCACATTAATTACATTTAAAGACAAATAAAAAAGGTACAAAATATAAACATTAGTATCATTGTGTTAACACGTGAAGCATTTCAGACCATGCGAACAGTTTGCAAAATAGACAATGACATAAATAAAGATTAAGTTTCATAAACATAAAACACAAACTACACACCTCGTTCCGCTCACCAAGGGGTGCAAAGCTTATTTTAGCGCTTTCGAGACCAGCAGGAAAACACGAGCAGAGAAAACCTTTTGCCGCTATTCAGATTCCGGGGTTCACAGTCTCAACCTGGTAATGTGAGTAACACTCCATGGAAGAATTAACTAGACTAGTTTGTTGCACTAGTTTGTTGCATTTATTAAATAGTTTATATAGGCTACCTTTATTAAAACTGACACCATGTCAATTTAATAGGCCTATAATTACTGTTAAGCACTGCATTAGCAGTGCATTTAAGTTCCACTTAAATGTTGTACCTACTGAAAAATGACTAAACATCTTGGATACTTTTATTTTTTTATATGTCTTTATCAGTCATAATAACCAGTGAACCAGTCATAATAACCTCTCTAAACATTATTGAAACCTTATCAACCAAAGATCCTTTAAGTTTAACTAAACTGACTGGTAAAACACCATCATTAAAATGTTCCCAAAGTCCAACTATTATAAAGGATATTGAATAAATATCAACCTTGTAAACGTCGATGCATTTGCTGTCATCTCTTTGAATCTCCTATGGCTAACGCAGGCTCGTGGTCATTTTCGGCAGGTCGTGTGGTTGCGAATTGCTCACAGTACTGAAATGTGCGCTCAGAAAAAAAAGAATTTGCTCAGTGCTGAAAAAAATTTGAGGGAACATTGCCGAACATCATCAAAAAACGGTTAAGTAAGGGGAGACAGGGATGAGACTGCGTCAGCCACCTCCCTGATGCCTGTCTGGGCTTTATACTACTCCCTTACCTGATGCCCTCCTCCTCCTTATCTTTTAATCTTTACTCTATGTTTGGGAATTAATAGCCCGATTTGGGGGTTTATTGGTCGTGTTTTAGAGTTATGGCCTCGTTTAGTGGACAGTATTTAATTTTTTTAACTGAAAAGGGAGAAGAGAAATAAATGTGGTGAATATCTATATTGATTTTTGGAAGAGATGGGTTTTAACTGTTTTTTGAATGTATCAATAGATGTGACGGACCTGTTTGCAATAGGAAAGTCATTCCACCAACAGGGAGAAGTGAAAGAGAATGAGCTGGGAACATGATTTAGTGTCCCTTTGTGAAGGTAGCACAAGGGACCACTCATTTGCTGAATGTAAGGTTCTGGATGGGGTGTAGGAATGTATGAAAGTATATTGTGTGATTCCAGTGAAAGTTCTGTAAATGAGTAGTAGCGACTTGTACCTGATATGCGCTTCAATCGGTAGCCAGTAGAGAGAGATGAAGAGCGGCGTTACGTGTGCCTTTTTGGCTCCTAGAAGAAGAGCCGAGCGGCTGCGTTCTGAAGTAATTGGAGATGTTTAATAGACCATACAGAAAGGCCAGCAGGAAGAGCATTGCAGTAGTCCAGCCTGGAGATTACAAGGGCCTGAATCAGAAGTTGTGCAGCATGCTCTGTAAAATATGGCCGTATCTTCCTGATATTCTATAGTGCAAAAAGGCATGATCGCGCTGTCTTTGAAATGTTATAAGAGAAAGACAGTTCTTCATCAAAGACACTGAGGTTTCTTGCCCTTTTGGAAGGAGAAATAATTTTGTTGCCAAGTTGAATGGATAAGTTGTGCTGTAGCGTCTTAGCGAAGTTCAGCTGGAGGTGGTGTTTCTTCATCCAAGCCAAGATGTCTTCTAAGCAGGCTGTAATATATGCTGCTATGGTGGGATCATCAGGGTGAACTGAGAAGAAGATCTGTGTGTCATGAGCATAGCAGTGCTAGGAGAAACCATGTGCCTGCATGATAGTTCCTAAGAATGTTGTGTAGATGGAAAAAAGGAGTGGGCCAAGGACTGATCCCTGAGGAACCCCAGTGACCATCTGGTCACCTGTGGACTTCACCCTTCCACGATACCCTGAAGGATCTTTCGGAGAGATAACATTTGAACCATTAGGGGGGAGTACCAGTGATCCCTAACAATGATAGGGTGACAAGTGGGATGGGCGAAGAGAAGCTTAATAACTTTAGTGTCAGTCAGCAAACAGAAGGAGGAGAAATGGAAATCCGATGAAAGTGTACTGTATTCTGAGGTGTGTGGTGAAGAGAATTGGTTACTGATGGATGAAGTTTTGTTGGTGAAAAAGTTTGTAAAATCAAAGAGAAGGTGGAAGGGGCGGGGGCAGAGGAGAGAGTTAAAAGTTTTGAACAGCTGCCTTTTGTTGGGTGCATTAGTTACCTTGGTGGTAGAGAAAGATATTTTAGCTATAGTGACAGCAGCAGGGAAAGAGGAGACAAGAGACTGATATTGACAGTGGTCTGCCCAGTTGTTAGATTTACGCTATTTCGGGGTGGCCCGATACCCGATCCGAAGTATTGAATCGGCCCTCCCCTAATTTTGATTACTTTCATGGTGTCCGTATGCCCTGTTTAAAGTTTGCCCTGTGGAGCCCATAGACTGTATAAAACAAGGACGTAGTGTCTGTGACATCACCCATTAGATTCTGGAAAGCATTTTTAAACCCCAAAGTTGGTGAAGCCTGCTATCTTGCTTCACTCACGGATAACTGCTGAAAAGTTGGGTATTTAAACATGGGAGTTTATGGGATTGACTGCCTTTTGGAGCCAGTCTCTAGAGGCCAGTCAAATTGCAGTTTAAGTCACTTCCATGTTCACTTCACTTGACTTCACTTCACACCCATATAAGATGATAACAGGATAGCATTTTAATATAAAAATATTTGTCTTCAGTCGAGGAAAGAAAGTCATAAACGTCTGGGATGGCATGAGAACATTTTCATATTTGGATGAACTATTCCTAAGAAAAGGGCTAAGAAAAACAGCTACTCTATATCATTATTTATACACTTACAGAATAATTTACATACAGTATACTTTACATGCATGCTTATGTCATCTTTGTTTACACGGTATAGCTTTAAAACTTCAAAGATCACTAGAAATCATGATTCAGTGCAGAGCTTCGCTGAGCTTGAGGGAATTCAGTATTCTTGTGCAGTAAACATTGTTTTGACATCATGACAGCTGTGAAACAAAGACGCCTGGAGGAACTTTGCGCCCTTGCACAAAACTTTATCTCTGCCATGCCAAACAGTATTCAGCCCACTATAGCACAGATGAATCTGTGCACAGCAGCATGCCAGACCTGTAACTGCTGCTCAATTAAACAGAAACCATTGACATCTGAGTGAAAGAAAGCGGACAACGTCACATGACAGAGTAGCGCATTACTATACCGCCAGCCTATCATTAGGAAGTGGGTTACACACACATTCACACAATAATAGCGTATCTGCATAGCTGTCTGAATTACAGATGTAAAACTGGTGTGATGACCTGAAATGCTTGTGATAAGTCGGAACATAATTGGTTTTCTTCTCCTTTACACCTCCATACAAGGTCTCTATTCCACTTGGATGGACAGCTCGCTGTTCTGCTCTGAATGTTCTTTCCTATCTCTGTGCTGTAAACCTGAGATAATGATGCGTGTTTAGGGCTCATTTACTGCTTTTACTTTCAGAGAACTCTTTTCTCATTTATACCTTCTGAGGAAATATGAACGTTGTGGGAAGTTTTACAGCTAAAATATAACTTTAAAAAAGGCATTTTTGTAACAGGTTAACAAACAACTGTAAGTAAGCATTTGGAAGGCCCAACATTTGTAAACACTGTTTCTGTGTATTGTTGTTTGTTTGAGCATCCCAGCGTGGTAACATTGGTTCAGTGGACATTGAATGTAGATAATGTATTTGATGATGCAAATTTAAAATGAGGTTGTGAGAAATAGTGATATAGTCTTTACTGTCAGTCGTTGAGTTGAACAAGACTTCAGCCATTAAGACAGATTAAATAAAAAGTATTTGTGTGTTTATTTTATTAACATCTGCTTACAGTATATGTTCCATCAGTTCCAATTTTTTGACCAAATTTAAATATCCAAAATTTTCAGGCACAAGAGCCTATGGGAATTCCTCACAGCATTTTGTACTGATAATTTGTTAATTTATTAAGTTAATCGCACTTGAATATTTAAGTTTATGGATTTTGTAAGTTAATAAGTTGAACAAACTAAGATTGTTAAGTTATACAAAAAGCTACATGTTTATTCATGATTACGTGATTTAAAGTACAAACGTTTAGGCTCACACAGACTATTTTCGGGCACTGCGTAATATCATTGCGCCTGCTGCAAACTCTTTGGTCATTTTTGAGTGCGATGCTAATGGTCTAATCAGATTCAATGGATTATGCTAAGCTATGCTAAAGTGGTAACGCCAGACCTGGAGATCGCCTGAATGGATTCCAAAATGGTAAAATGTTTTAATTGTATAATTGTTATACTCTTAAAGCGGAATTGAACCTTAGACATTTTAGCCTGTTATCACAGGTAATTTATGTCCATTTTGCATAAAAGAAATTTGCACGATTTCGTTTATTAGATTGATAGTGTGTTGTAGCAGAATTTTGTAACGGTCTTTGATAGACTCAGTTAACCAGTATGCACTGGGCGAAACTGAGTCATTAGCTCCACCCACTAACCTATGCAGCCTTTAGGCTCAGTCGACTTCATGCGGCGCCGCAAGAACAGACAGCCGATGACGTCAAGGTTCTGCGAGAGCGATTTAAAAGCAAACTCCTCCGTATGATTTCACGAATCGCTCTCACGGTACTTTGTGCTGCATGAAGTTGAACAAGCCTAATAACTTATTTTATCAATCAACATTCTCTCAAATCAACTTAAGTCAACTTGCAGTTAGCCAGCAGACGAACCCAACCAAAGAGTAACTCCGCATTTACAGTCTCTGAAGAGGAAATCACCAAAACCCTCAATAAAAGATAACTAGAACCTATGCAGTATGTGGATGTAAGTAAGTACATCAAATTCAGGCCACCGGGAGTTTTTATTGTTTACATCAACGCGACCCTCAGCTGACACAGCAATAACAGATTACTCCAAAATTTGTATATGTGAATATTTGAAATTGTGTTGGAGCATAATGTTGTTTTAGGGTGGATTTCCGCTTTAATTCTTCATTCTGAGTAATTGTTATATTTGGGTCAAACATTTTCTGGGTAAATTTAACCCAACAGTTGGGTTTGTCCCTTTTTTAACCCAACCATGGGCACAGAAATCACAGGCTTCTTCTATAAGAACAACTGAATACTTAGGGTAAGATGAATTTTTGTATGCTTTCACAAGTAATTTTAATAATTCTTGATTCAAATTTTAATAGACTAAAAACTGTTCATTTCCTTAGAGCTAAAAGCTCACCTTTTGAAAGGTCAAGAGTCTGGACGTTAAGCAAACACACCCACACTCCACAAGATCGATTTGATATCAGCCCAACCATATACTGTGTGTCTGAATGTGAGCCAAGCTCACTGGCAGAACATAACACTGCAGTATGTTTTATTTTTTAAGTTATAGAAGCAAAATGCCAAACCATACACAGTTTTGATCACATAATAAAAGTTGCCCCTGCCTTCCTATCCAGTGGAAGATAATGTCTGGATAAGATAACATGTAGGCTACTGTACTGTAAGTAGACACTGTGGAAGAATTTGTTTAGTAAGTCCAACCTTAAAGGGACACTCCACTTTTTTTTTAATACAGGCTCATTTTCCAGCTCCCCTAGAGTTTAACATTTGATTCTTTACAGTTTTGGAATCCATTCAGCTGATCTCTGGGTCTTTTTAGCATAGATTAGCACAATCCATTGAATCTGACTAGACCATCAGCATCGTGCTAAAAATAACCAATGAGTTTCGATATTTTTCCTATTTAAAACTTGACTCTTCTGTAGTTACATCGTGTACTAAGACAAAAGGTAAATTAAAAGTTGCAATTTTCTAGGCAGATATGGCTAGGAACTATACTCTCATTCCGGCATAATAATCAAGGACTTTGCTGCTGTACCATGGCTGCAGCTGGCTCAATGATATTACACAGCGCTCGAAAATAGTCTCTTTGGTAACTTTCAATAGCAGGGGACTATTTCTGGGCACTGCGTAATATCCTGCTACAAACTCTTTGGTAATTTTTGAGCGTGATGCTAATGGTCTAATCAGATTCAATGGATTATGCTAAGCTACGATTCTATAAAAATTCAATAAAAATTATTTGGTTTTCCTGAATAGAGAATCACTAATAATGATAATGTTAAACAATACCCCAAAGCTAAAACGGTCATTGCAGTGAGTGTTACAATTGCGTTCTAGGCAATTGTAATGGTAATATAATTGTTTAATCACCACAAGTAGGATCTCTAGATTAAACTAGTTAAGGCACATGTTAAAATGCTTATTTTGTGGCGAGGTAGCGTGCAGCATTCACAGATTGAATTAGTTAAAGCCCAATCATTACTGTATGTCAGAGTGCCCTAAAAAAAACTTAGTTTTGAAGAAGTTGTTTTCTTAGTGGTTCATTTCGAGCCGCATATGTCCTAAAGCTATTTTCTGATGCTATCACAGTTTACTTCAACTCTCTTCCAGCACGTTCTCAGATGAGGGAAATTTGCATTAATTAAGCAAACTCCGATTTAACAGAGGTGCAAGAATGCCATCGCAGGAGGAATATATTTGAATCACTTTCCGAGACGGGAGGTAAACTAATGAAAAGACTGTCGGAAATCATCACTTGTTCATGTGCGGAAAGGCTGCTAGACCCGAGCTGAGATTACAGGGTTTTTTTTAATAAATGCTTCGTGTTTTTCTTTCTGGTGCCTATTTTCATTAATCTTGCGCAGTATAAAAAATGATACTGCATATCATTGGTCTATCAAGGTTGTTGATGGTTTCTCAGCCGTTGGGTATTTTGACAGATTTATTTTGGTTCCCATATGGTATGTGTGTTTTGGAGCGCACAGATGTGTCAGTTACGTGACTGATTGATTTAATTGATATTTAAGTGATTTCTTTGCAATTCATGCCAAACAAAGTACAATATATTCCCACATGTGTTCCGTTTCATTGTGTTCCCAGACCATACAGTGATATTCCATATTGGAGTTAGATGAAATATGTAGAAACAATTAATGCAGCATTTATTTATAATTGTAAATAATTGAAGCGCTATACTTTTGATGTTTGCATACAAATTCTGTAGCATGACCAAAGAGATTCTGTCAAAAGGCATTTTGGTGTTAACACAAGTGTTCAACGTCCCCATGAGCTTGAAATGTCTGTCTGTTAATCCAAAGGAACTGAATTATTAACATGCCTGCTGGCGGTGAGAGCACACACCTTCCAGAAACAAATTATACACAGCTCCCACAATTAACAAGCTGACACTGTGTTTAAGCACTTCATTTGGTTTTAACGTTCCATATTGCAGCTACAACGTTAATGCAATGCTCTGCTTTCTATACGTGCCATGTGTTTGGCAGATAAAAGCTGCGTTACCTGTCGTGCATGTCATGTTTAAAGTTTTATTTGTCATGCTTACAGATGTGACAATTTGTCTATTGAAATGATTCATGTTAGGCTGAGCGATTCAGCATGTGATTTTTTTGTGATTTACTGTTTTCTACATACTGTAAAGCATTCTACTTAAAGGGGCCATGGCATGGAAATCTGACTTTTTCCATGTTTAAGTGCTATGATTGGGTCCACAGTGCTTCTATCAACCTAGAAAATGTAAAAAAAAAAGATCAATCCAGTAACTGGTAAACCATTCTCTACAAGCACATGAAAAAATAGGTCGTTGAAATTTGGCTCTCCTTATGATGTCATAAGGACCTCTTATTATAATAATACCACCCCTTAATCTGCACTATCCAACCACAGCACTGCCATTTAGTGCAGAAAAAAGCACAATTGCGTTTTAATTGCAACAAAACACCATAATTGTGATCAGTGTTTGAATTTCATCTGCTCATTTGCATGTTGAAGGACACACCCAAAATGGCACATTTTTGCACACACCTACAAAGTGGCAATTTTAACATGCTATAATAAATTATTTATATGGTATTTTGTGCTAAAACTTCACATATGTGCTCTGGGGACACTAAAGATTTATTTCACATCTTAAAAAAGTATTGTGCCATGGCCCCTTTAATAAAGAACATTTTGTGTAAATATAACCTTGAAATCCGAATTGCACCGGTTGTATGATAGGGCCCAATGTGTTTTTCGAACCATAAACCACACGAACACATTGTAATATACCAAATACACAAAATAATGTTGTTTTTAGGTGCTCTTTAATATTGACTGAGTATGGTGTCAAAGATTGAAATCTTTTGTAAAAAACTTTAGCCTGGATTTTATAGGCAGGATCACATATACTCACTTATTTAACAAAAAAGCATTTTTTTTGTTATTAAGATCACATTGTTATATTCACATTATGTTATGTAATGGTTAGGCTTGTTGTGAACCTATAAATCAATAAAGATTTCAGAGAAACCAGGACCAAAGATCTGAGAAGTACTTTGCATGCACACACACACACACTCATAAGAAATAAGTGTATTCAATTACCATTGTCTAACTTTGTGTTTTATTTCAAAGTGATCCCATTATTTTGCGGCCTCTGAACAATTACATATCCATTGACTGCGTTCCTGGCCTCAAATGAAGTGGAACCGCAGATGAGAAACTCTTCTCCAGTCTCTCGTCTCTCCGGAGAACAGAGGGGCGAGCGTTTTCCGTGAAACCTTTTTAAAGCCTCATCTGCGTCTTCCATTAGGCATGCAGAACGAGAAGAAAGCAAGACGGTGACAGAAATGCACGTTCACGGGTGCGAGGGGAAACTCCAGAGGCTCTGATCAAATGTAATGTAACAATTTGGTGCACAATGGGGCCACCGTGCCTGTTGCTTTGCTTTTATTGGAAAAATGATTACAGTTTGATTGCTCAAGGACTTGATTTGTTCATTTGCCTGGCATACGTTGTAGTGAACAAGAAATCTGGTGGCAGAAAGGTGAGCTGGTATTAACTTTCGGAGACCTCTGAAATCGGCCCTTTACCCTGCTTGCACGCTGCATGATCTGATTTGGGTGACGTTTATTCGATGTTAAATTGAGTTTACTGAGCACTCACCTATTGCTCATGGCTGATGCTAACCTGACGTTGATTTATGTATGAAAGGTATTGCACTTAAATTATTCATTTACTCAAAAAGCTTTAATTCCAAACAAACAGGAGCCACGGTGATGTGAGTTTTGTTTGAGGACAGGGAAACCAGCAGGACAAATATGCATTTGCTCATAGTTTACTCGCCCTCATGCCATCCCGATTATATGACTTTCTTATCTTCCTTATCGTCCACAAGCTTAAAAAAGCGGATACATTTATCACAAATCACAAGAAAAATATGCAAATTTTACAGCTCTTTCCAGTAAAAAATGTAATTTTTACTGTTTTGGAACCCATTAAGGAAATATCCGCGTCTGGCGATACCACTTTTAGGATAGCTTAGCATAGCCCATTGAATCTGATTAAACCATTTAGCATCACGCTCAAAAATAACCAAAGAGTTCGATATTTTTCCTATTTAAAACTGTTTTTTACTCTTCTGTAGTTACATCGTGACTCATTCTGGCGTAATAATCAAGGACTTTGCTGCCGTAACATGGCTGCAGGAGGGGCAAAGATATCACGCAGCGCCCGAAAGTAGTCCTCTGCTATTGAAAGTAACCAAGGGGACTATTTTCGGGCACTGATCTGTACGTTGCTATGGTTATGAAACATTTCGATTTCATCACTAAATAAGCTTAAAATATTCATTGTTTTCTCTCACAAACATACTGTTTTCCTTGAAAAGACATAATGTCACGTAGTTACACTAGACCAAAATAGTTTTTATATGTTTATATGCTTTCGGCAGACATTTTTACCCAGAATGATCTGAGCGATTTACACAGTGAGTTTAAACTCTACATTTTATCATCTCTTGTGTTTCCTGGGATTTGTAGTGTTTTTCTCCTATAAAGATGTTTTCTCACATATATGACTTCAAATGGGCCGGAATATTGTGCACAAGCTGTATAGATTACTTGAATGGTGCTTTTGAGTTTTTTTCTATCATACTGGAGTCCCACAGGCCTAGTCCACTTTAGTCTCAGACGAACCGTTAGCTGAATGTCTGATGCATATGGAACACGTTTCCGGAAACACTTCGGCGGATATCAAAGTCATCCTCTGATTGGTTGAATTATACAAGATTTTCAGGAGATAGGTGTGTTGCGACATCTTTAATGTTGCAGCATCTCTTAGCCCCTAAACATGATGGGGCACAAAGCGAAATGTGGTTGGTTGCTTTACATGTCACGCCGGTTTCACACCACAGTTTTCAGCAGCACGTAATGCCGAGTTCAGACTGCACGATTTTAGCCCTCATTTTGACTCGCCAACAGGTTTCGAGAAATCGCTGACAAATGCCTGAAATCACAGGCAAATCGATGCTCGTGCACGTGAGTGACAATTACACAGTGTGAATTATCAAAAATGCGATCTGAGAGAATCACAAAATCATGCCGTGTGAAATGTGTTCCAACTGAAATCCACAGTGTCACGCGTGAGAACTCCGGTCTTGCACGTGCGAACTCGTGTTGTTTCCTTGTCACTTCTTGCGTGCGTTTGGCTGTGAGACGTAGTTTGTGGACCGGGACAAAGTTGTCGGTGATTCTTCCTATGGTAAAGCCATGCCGTGTGAAACCCCCTGTTGCCGATCCGTTGTGCAGTGTGAAAACAGCAGTAACTGAATGCTACTCCAGATAGTCATGCAGTATGAAAAGATTTGTGACCTGACTACTTTGAAAATCATGCAATTTGAAATCGGCGTAAGCAGCACACATTTTTTTCAACCCATGTTAACAAGTTACAGGATTCACACTGCACACGTCAGCAGCGCATGCTCGCTTGTTTCGGCGTCAGCTCTTTTTTTGCTGCCCAACTCATGCTCAATTAAAGTGACAGTGCATTGTTTATGGTTTAAATGCTTGTGGATTGATGCCAAAAAGTGTCATTTTACCACAAAATTATGAATGCGATCCCAAGGTTTTTTTAACAGTCATGACTTTGAGCATTTAAAAGAAAGCAATAAAATATTTAAAAACACACACTCAATTCTAGCACTAAATGAATCCTTGTCTTTCTTAATAACCTTCAGAGAAACTGATAAATCTTTAAATATATATTTTATGCTTCTACATGCTGTCATTAACTGAGTGAACACTTTTTTTATCGTAAACTTAAGAGAAACAGATTTGATAAGGTGCCATGGGCTTTTTATGTCTATAATTGTGTATTGTGTAAGTATATCTGTCGTTACACGGACCAGAACAACACGAAAACAATGTGGATCAAACAAATCACAGTTAAATAAATTACACTGACAGTCACAAAGCGCCTTTAAGAGGTTTTGCTCATAAATGTATGTAAAATAAAATAATGTGAACTTGAGATTTTTGTACTGTTGTTAAGCTCCACTTTATGCATAGCAAACGCAGCCAGTGTGAAAGCACAATGGCCACCTGCGGCAAACGCTCTCCTCACGCGCTGCTTACGTTACGCCTCACATAATAAGTGACTTAATAAGTCGCTGTGTGTTGCTTGTCTCTTTGAAAAGAGACGTTTATAAATCTGGTTTTCATAAACATATGAGTACCGTCCACTCCAGTAGCTGATGAGAGACGGATGACGTGAACTCTACTGCTTCGTTCTCATCAATCTGCTAAAAACCCATCTCTTCCGCCATTACCTCACTTCCTAATATAGGACTTACTTTCTTTCTCTATTTTTGCTTTTTTCTTTCTAAAAAAAATTACTAACCAACCCTTGGACATGTATATTGTGTTGGAATTAATGAGACTATTTCCAGTGCACTTATGTATTGCTGTTCTTGTGTTGCTATAATTGCTTCTATTGTCTTCATTAAGTTGCTTTGGACAAAAGCTGCTAAATGACTAAATGTAACTTTGTCGTGTGACTAGACACGCACCATCCAGTCGGCAACAGTCACTGACGCTCGTGTTGCTGGATGCCGCCGAGCCTCCATTAAAACCAGCTCTGCTACTGCTAGTCACTTTTAATGTTAATGTACCTTAAGCGCTTCTCACACGTGCGGTGTGAAACCGGTGTTTCCAGACCTTCAGTAGATCAGAAACTTCAGAAAGTCCACTTTCATTATATGGAAAGAGTGACCTTAATCAACATTTTTACTTATGGATTATTATATAATAATATATTATACCATATAACCCAGATTCATGTGTATTTGTGACACACCGGTCGATCTGCTTACAGATTTAGGTGTCTGCTGCCAGGACACACACTGCTGTCTCCATCTGTATTACTGACAGTTACACAGTCCAGTCACCCACACATATCACCTTTAAACACTGAGGTGAAGCACTTCATCACAGCACATCTCATGCTGAACCAAAGGTGGATGTGATCGCCTGTGTACCGCATCATGATTTTACTGTAGGTCATATGTCGTAAGACTAAAGAACATTCCTGATTTTGAATCAATCATTTTGGTTGCTATAAAAAGTTTATGAATGAAAGAGAACTCTGCTAGTATTTATTGTGGCAAATGTACTATAACAGTTTTGCAACACCTATTAAGATTCACGAAGGACAAAACACCATAATAGTAGTACATATGACTTACACTGTATTCCTGAGGTCTTATGTCAGTGGCTGTCAAGTTAACAGGTCACTGTATAGGGAGATGTTTAGCAAATATTGATTTTAATATTGATCTGTCCCTATATAGTAAGGCTACAGAATAATTGAAATATTATACATTTCTCCTTTTGTACAGAAAACGTGTTTTGTTTGAAAGAACACATTGGACACACTTTTCAGTTATACTTTTTTGTGTGAATGGTTTAAGTTTCTTTGAAAGTTTTCTTTGAAATTGTAATCTTGCTAGAACTTTGTATGGTGTTATGTGGAAATTTGCCCATGACTGGACTAATTTATAACACAGCATTGATGATTTGTGGTGCTACTGCTGTTCGCACCCTTCGTTCACATGTTTGCATGTGCTCTCTTTCTCTCACCTCAAGAACCTCTGCAGACACAAACATATTCGTGAAGAGTGTGAAAGGAATTGCCACATTCCTGGTTGCCCCCTCCAGCACACAGTAGGAGTACAGACAGATCTGAGGGGCAGTCAGACAGAGGCTTTTACCTCATGCTGTACGGTGAAGGATCTATCAGGTAGCGTTTCATACCTTACCACGCTTTGATGAATAAATAATGGGATACTCCTCTAAATATTGAGTAATATGGTCTGTGAGGTTTTCATGTCGACTTTTGAGAATTTGTCCAACTTGTAATAACATGGATGGGTGATGCAAGGTGATGTAGCTGTTATCTCGTATTGTTTGTTGTTTACATCCCACACACACATTTAAATTCACTGCAGACATTACATTACTTATTACACAAATAGCATGTTTAAACTGAAATATGGGTTTTAAAGACCTGTAAAACTTATGTTAAACATTAATAAACTTTATTAAGCCAATAAATATTTTCTTTTGTTGAATTCACTGACCAATGTTTAGGCCAAATCACATTCTGGCTTCTGTGATATTTGCCTTCGGACATAAACATACCACTTGCAATAATCTGCTTCAACATTAAAGGAACCTTTCAACTGGAATTTGCATTAGCTCAGACTTTGCCTGTTTTATTATGAAAAGCTAAAGTACACTTTGTGTGTGTATTGAAAGTTTAATTAAAGTTCTGACTGACTCAATGTTTTAAGGGAAGCCCATGGGGATCCCTCTGCCCTTTTTTAATATTGCTTACTGCCGACTTCAATTTCAGTGGTCTGCTTGCTGCAGGCTGATCTCAGCGACTCCGTCACCCTTTAAACATGACTGTAAAAACACTAGTTACTCACGCTAAAATCAGAATTTTTGGCGATTGTGCACGTATGTGTTATCTTGTATTTGAGGCTAACTTTGCTAACTACAAGTGCATTGACTGTGACATTAATAATGCTAACATTCACTCACTGGATCTACAGTATAGACGGTTTCAGCAGTAACAACATAAACACGTGGCTTTCGTGGTCATCACGTAACTTCCGGTAAACTCTGTGAAGAATAAATAACAACAAAGTCCTTTTAAAGTAGTTTATTTATATAACAAGCAAATTAAAAAAACACGTAGATTAGATAGGAACCCAAAACATTTGTTATTTTCGACGAGGTATTTGTTTAAGAGTTCAGTTTCAGCAACTAGTCAGACCATTAAAAAAACAGAAACCGGAAGTAAAGTTCGGACCAGACACGCATCGCGTCACCGCACGTGCGCCCTGTGAGGAATTGTAGACGAACCAACCCAAATGCACACGATGTCGAGGGAAAACAGAAAACACTTTATTGACAAAAACAAAAACCCACGAGGGGGTACAAAACATGAAACATGAAACTCTGACAGATAACACTAAACTTTGACTTGGTAACTAGACTTGAGCATACACGAACACGAGGAACAGAACACAATGAACCTGCACAGAACTAAGGATGCAATGACATTAAATAGAAAAAAACAAACAAGATAACAAGCGGGAACAGGTGATGGAAGAAAACCAATGATTACCAATAAGCAGGAGAATGAGGTGGCGCGGACAAAAGACAAGACACCAGAGGCACATGCCACAATAAACAAGGCATGAGCCTCCACATAAGAACCCTGCCACCATGATAAAATACAAATACAACATAAGACTTCAAGGCAGAGTCCTGACAGTAACATAGTGTTGGGTGTTCATAAGACATGACACGTTCATGAACATGAAGGAGATTTTTACACATTTATGACAAGTTAGTGTCATTAAGTTTGAAATGTTTGAAATGTCTTTGTTATGACAACTTGACATAAACCAATACACTGTCATACAACTTGTCATTAATCTGTCATAAACATGACACAGCATAATAATGATCAAATTTAATTATTTTTATTGAACTACCTAGCTTTATGGGTTAACGTTACATTAAACTGTCATTTAAATGTCATTAAGTGTAAATTCTATGTCAAATAGTTTTAAATACCATAACAAAATGCAACAAACACGTAAAAAATAAACCTAACTTTATGTATGTACACAATTTAAAAAAAACAAAGAAAACATTTAATTCATTTAATTTATACATTTGATAACACTTTACAATAAGGTTCATTAGTTAACATTAGTTAATTTATTACCTAACATGAATAAACCATGAGCAATACATTTGTTACAGTATTTATTAATCTTTGTTTTTAATTAATGTTAACTAATAAATCTTATTGTAAAGTGTTATCATTAATTTAATGAAATGGACCCAACGCTGCATGGCTTAACCCATTATTGTACTGTTTTCATTTAAATTTAGGTGAATCGTTCTCCAAATGCAATACAATATAATTTTATCAATTTTAATTTTTACTATTATTATTATAATTAATTAGTATTCATTTTACTATTACAAGTATTAAAACTCAATGACATTTTAATTACAAATTATATTTGTACCACTGTAGTTGAGGTCAAGAAAAATATTAATGATGCTGTTATAAAACTATATGACAGAGTATTAACACTTAATGACATTTTAATGACAACTTCAAGTTGTATCACTGGTAAAAAGTGGTCAGTTATGTTGTCTTGATAATGTCAAGTTGTCAGAACAAAATTTCCATATTTACATTTGGTTATTACTTATTCTTAAATGCGTGGAAAAAATAAAGAATGAGTAAACGATCTATGAACTGTAGTGTGCCACACTGTCAGAAAAAAATGGTTCCTAGCTGTCACTGGGGCAGTGCCCTTTAAGGTCCTAATACAGTATGTACATTTACTGTACATTTACATTGAACTCTTTAGTTGCAAAGTATTGCGGCCGCACCAGTGCCAGTTATGGACCATTTTAAACCATTTTTCTGACAGTGTATTGCATTGATTAGTATCATGCATGTTAAAAACATGTATTTGCAAAAAAAAAAAAAAAAAAAATAACAGAAAGAAACAGGGGAATTCACCAAACTTAGGGAGTTCTCAGTTTTATTAAAGTGAATCTAAAATGTAATATGTTGGAGTGTATTCTGAAATAAGTGCGCTTTGTTTTATTGACATATCTGAGCACAGTTTGAAACATTGTTTAGATCTGTTATGATGAAGACATATATAAGACTCTAGGGCTTTTTTCAGGAGAAACTTAAAAGCAGGAGACTATAGCAAGTCTTCATTTATCTCATTGCTGCATTAGAGAAACAACTGATTAATGACATCTCATATATCATATTTTTTATATGGCAAAAACAAAAAAGTAGCATCACTGCAGTGATTTGTTTGTCTATATTTGTGAATGCATCTCATAGATATTCTTTAGACTTAAGAGACATTAGTTTCTGTTCCACTTTTTTACCCACAGTACAGTGTATTTATACTGTATTTACAAGGCATAGCCGAACCTGTACATACACACTCAAAATGACTCGCTTAGATAGCCACTTTTGGCCACTTGTGGATAGCAGTCAAGATTTTGAGTGTGTTGAACTTAGTGTGTATAAGTGTGTGTATAAAATAGACATGATAGATTGAGTTTGAGCAGGTGCGCCGTTTCCTCTGCCAGCCCTCCTCACGCATCGCTATATGCATTGCCCTGCGCTGTGTTAATCGCTTGATCTTGGCGTCACTTTCTCTGCCACTTCTCAAGTATTCTCCCATCCTCTGCTCGCTGCACAGGTTGCCTGCTATTTTTACAGCCTCGGGGCTGGCAGCCTTTTTGTAAGTGTGTTTTCAAGCTTTCACAATGAGGAAAACAATGGAGGTTGACAGGAAAATAAGGGAAACACTATTGATTTGACCTATCCCTTACACAGTGTGAATGGCATTCACTGCTGATGGCGCCCCGTGTGCAGTCTGGACCTTTTCAGAAAGGTTCTGACTACGGTTATCGACACCAGGTTTTGAAAGGATGACTCATTACGGGTACACAATGGGAGCAACTGAGCCGAGACCAATTTGAACACTTAAACACAGCCAGGCTAAAAACTTCCCAGTGAATTATCTCGATGTGACAATGTCTGCAAGTTGAAATGCCAATTAAAGTGTTTGCCATCAGCTGTGCTTCTTTGCCAGGATTAAACAATGCTGTGTATTTTTAGTAGCTGTAAATGAAACACACTTGATTAACCAACAAACTGCAACAAACTCTTGTGTTCGGTATTGCTGGTATCACTCACATATCCCTCTTCAAATTGAAGGATATCTATACAAATTAACAGGTATTGACATGTAATAACTTATTATCGATTGTTTCTCTTTTAGGGGTCATTTACACAAAAACGATTTCAACCGCAAGCAGAAAGGTTTATATACGGTTTGGCTGTTTATTTACGTGACAATGGTATGTTGGGTCCTAAAATCATATATAACGTGTAAAGTATGCCTATGTTAACATAAATTTGATAAAAGTGACATCATGCGCATGCATGTCAATCTTAGGCTAATTAATCTAATTATAGCAACTCCTTACTAGTCAATAAAGTTGAAATTATTTTGTAATTTCAAGTTGATTTTACTTAAAAATTTAAGTGCAACAAGGAATTTTTACAGTGTAGGCAGGCACAAGTAAAATCAAAACAACAATGGGTTATTAACTCTTTCCCCGCCAGCGTTTTAAAAAAGTTGCCAGCCAGCGCCAGCACCTTTCATGATTTTCACAAAAGTTTATTGCCTTCCAGAAAATGTTCTTCTTTAAATATATAAACAAATAATATCTCAAATGAAAGATTAGACCCTCTGCTTTCAAAAAAAAAAAAAAAAAAAAAAAAAAAAAACGTTTCATCCTACCTTTATTAGTTTTTTTATCACCTCTCAAATATAGGTAGGTTTCTTCAAAAAAACCAAATTTTGAACAAAAAGCTGAGATAAATCCATTTTTGTTAAGGACTTTTAATAGAGATCAGACGCAGAGCGATCTTTAAAACATACACGGAGTTCCTACTCTTTCACGTGAGGCGCTACTTCCGGGTTGTATAAGTTGCGGAAGTGCGCCAACTGGTGGATAATAGCGGTATTGTGGAAATTCTCGTCATTGGCAGGGAAGCGTTTTCTCTTAAAGAGTTAACGCTTCTCCAACAAGGTTTACAAAATTTTGGAACTTTACAGCAATTGTAGTAATAAACCTTCCTCATTGTTCATCTAAACAAAATTGCCTGATTATTTTGCCGTCTTGATTGTTCGTATACTCCCTGTTGACGAATGCATATGTGTGCAAGCTTGTAGTGTTTCTTTTACTCTTTCGCCACCATTGACGGGTTAACTTGTCAATTAAGAGAAAATGCTTCCCTGCCAATGATGAACATTTCCGGCTTTCCGGAATACCGCTATTATCCACCAGTCTTTGAGTATTTTGTGCCAAAATATGCAATGGTGACAATCACTGAGGTAGTTTTAGAAAGAAAAAAAAAATACATTGAAAAATAAATTAATATAACAAATAAGGCTGTTAAACTTAAGCATTTGATCTGTCACACAACATCAGATAACAGTCAAGCAAGTGCTGCAGTGGTCTCTTTGAGAGATTTTTCTTAAAAAAAAATAAATCGACTGATCAACATGTTCAGCATGTTTTGCATGGATAATATCACTTGCAGTTTTAAACACACGCTCGTCTTCTGTCTTTTTCACTGTGTTTTCACTGCTACAACTGCTTTGTTGCTGCATTGCATTAACTTGCAGATGCTAACAGATGAAAATAAACAAAAATGTGTGCTTTGGAGGAAACGCGTCGCTAGATGGACTTTACGTTAAGGAATGAGTACGTGGAGAGTGTCAAAATAACAGTACCTCAAATCGATTTTTTACGCGCGTGGCATCGATGCATTGGATAGTTAGAAATAAAATCTATGTATCGATCCATATCGATGTATTGTTACTAGGGCTGTCAAAATTAACGCGTTAATAACGCGTTAACGCAAATTCATTTTAACGCAACTAATTTTATTAACGCCGATTAACACAACGCGCAATTTCTGTTTGACCCTTGGTCCAGCCCATAGTTGAATGAACAGAGACGCAGACAAATGGGATCCTGTCTAAATGATTCAAAGGTTTTCATAGAAATAAGAACATTAACCAAATCGTCTAGCAAATCCAAGGCTCTAAATGCTCGTTGGACATCTGAAATGATCTATATTTATACGTCTGAGGTGTAACGTTCCCGTCCTCCTAATGCTTAATCTAATGCAAAGATGCGTCTCAATTTATTTTGGTTTCGCTTTTATGCATGACTTAGAAAATAGACTGCAGGACTTGCTTGATGTTAAAAGAGTCATTAAGAGAGATAAAGTTCGGTACCTGATTATTGTTAAAGAGTTATTAAGAGCGACAAGACTCAAAAGCGATCTCCTCACGCTGACTAGTCTCGCGTAGCCAGACCTTCAATACTGAAGGTCTGGTGTTTTTCGCTGCTTTTTCTGGACAAAGCCCGCCCACGAGCTGTTTGACCGACATGTCAAACAACCAATCACAGTTTGTTTCATCTAGCGTCACGTTTCGGACTCCCCACAATAACGAGCTGGCTGGCAACAAGTCAGTTATTGAAATAACCAGCCGCAACCAAATAGTATCTAAATAAACAACATTACTCACCATAGGACAACGTTGTGCACTTCATCAACAGCCACACCAATGAGACGATCCTGTTAAACATCTGTTTGAAGCATATCTCTCCACTTTTAAACACATACAAGCAATTCAGGAGAACCAAACTTTTAAACTCCACTAACTGCCTTAAAGAAAACTCTTGGACGTCTTTTAGAGAGTCGATGCCGTGAACTTTGCATATTTTTGAGAATCCAATGTTTAGCTGATCATGATAACTGCTCATTATTATCCACGTGAACACGACTGATTCTCTTCCTCAATGGAACGTCAGAGCTTTGTTTTCCAGGGACCGAAACTAATCGCGACACTCGCGTCTCCTGGAAATCCGTTTTTTTCCAACCAATCAAAGACGACTTTAACATTTTCACAGGGTTTCCAGAAAAGTGTACGAAAAACATCAGACGTACAGCCAACAGTTTGTGGGCGTGACGTCTGAGGCTGAGACTACACGCTGACTGACTGACATCTGAAGCGCGTGCACACAGACGCGCGAGTGCGCGACCCGGATATATAGACATCTACACATAATTAAAGTTTTACAAATATCTGCTTTGATAAGAATTCACGCAGGTAGGATCTATAATCTGTTATGTATTAAGTAAATGTTTGGTTAACTGTTGGGTAAAAATATCTGATGTGTAACATTATATTAGATCACTTAGATTTTAAGCAGTCTGTCACAATGTCAATCAAACAAAATTTTTTTTTTAACATATATTGATTGTGTGTGCTAAATCTTATAGTTTTATCAGTGATTTTAAGGTATTGATGTGGTAATTTAAGGTATGAATGTGGTGATTTTTCTGGTAATTTAACTTTGCGGACTCTTTCAACTTCAAACAGGTGTAGTTATGTCATATTTTGTTATATTCCACCAAATCATGCATTGTTCTATGTTTTAATAGAGAATGTCAAAATATGAACAACAATTTCTTTGAAAATTTGCTAATTTCGACTAAATTTGACAGCACATGTCAAAAATGATGCAGCATCAAATAAAAATGGAGAAAGAAAATTCTTCTTAAAGGAAAATGCATATACAAAACAATGGCTTGATGGTTCTGTTAAAAATGTAAACAGGCTGTTGTTAACATACATTTGCATAAAGCATCTATATATGTATATATGATCAGAGTATTAAAAACCTGAAGTGTTAAATTGGGGTAAATTAAGAACGGATAAAAATGTGCGATTAATTTGCGATTAATCGCGAGTTAACTCATGAAATCATGCGATTAATCTAGATTAATTTTTTTAATCTATTGACAGCCCTAATTGTTACACCCCTAAAAATAAGCTTTTTATAATTATGTTCTTTCATTAATTCTTGGTAAAGCTCATGTAAGCCAAATCTGCACAGTTTTAGCAAAATACTCAAATCGTGAGTCCATCATGGTATACTAAAACAGCATTATTGCACAGCATCTGCACAAATCTGGCTTACTTGTCACTACACACCAGTCACTACACAACAAATACCCAGATACCGGCGTGCTAGACTTGATACAGGATAATATGGCGATACTTAGATGGGGCTACTAACCCCAGAGTTAAAAGGAAAGTCACCCCAAAAACAAAGTTTTAATACCAAACATTGGCTGGTGAATGAAAAAGTTAATTTCAAACATTGAACATCACCATCTACTGGCCTGGCATACTGTATATAATACAGCATAATAAGTCATTGTCCCTTTTGACAGGGTTCTTAGTTAAAATCTTTCTCTCTTAATTGATGTGCAATGAGGGCGAGATACAAAGGGAGAATATTTTAGAAAATGTGACGTGATATGTACATTGATTTTGACTATTTTGACTACCTGCATCACACAGCAGCATCATAGACATCTGTACATGCCAGTCTTAATGCCTTTCGCATTCTCTGTACTTATTCCTTTTTCTTAATATCTCTCTCTTCCTCTCATTCTCACTCATGCAACATGCCGTAGGTGCTTGTAGAACAACTCTGCGATACTTCCTGGTCACTCAATCAGGATAAAGCTTCACTTTCAGATGTCAACAGCAAATTTCACGTCTCTTGCACCTGCACATCTATTATAGAGGAAATAGTGTCGATGATAAAATACTGAATAAATGATGAGCTGTAGATTATTACTTGATAGAAAACTACACATCTTGCACACATTTTTGCGTAATCCCATTGTTCAGTTGGTAGAGCATTGCATTAAAAGTCATGGGATTAATTACAGGGAACACAAATACTGACAAAAAATGTATACATGCGCTTTGGATAACAAGATTTACCAAATATAAATGTATTAATCAATGTCATGACCGAATGTGTGAGATTCTTGTTCCTGTTTCCATCTCTATGGTTTTAATTGCTTTCACTGTGTGTACGTGAGGTGGAGTTCACAGTTTATGCAGACCCATGCATTCTTTGATTAGCAAATTAGTGTGTGGTCTGATCTTATAATGAAAGACCTCATGTCATTTCCCCCCAAAAAACATGTGATGCATTTTTATTTTGTATAAAATTGATTCCATCTGTCTTAAAAATCAATTTAGGGTCTGGATAATAGAGCATGACATTCATACAGACCCCCACAAAGCCCTTGACTCAATGACCTTCCCTCTCAGGGCTTTAACATTAAGAGGATGTTTATGAATGCAGATGTGGTGGATGTGGTCAGCTATGGCCACTTCCTATGAAAGAGGTTTGAATTGATCTTAAGCAGATTTCTTTTTGATTTGCTGAATGTTGCTGCAGTACAAACAACACATCAACAACCTTCATAAGCGCATGTATAATCTTGCATGTAATCCCAACTGGTTTTCAACACGTAGTCCTTAAAACTTGTGTGTTCCATATGGAAATCATGCAATCTTTGTGTGTTTCTTCTCATGATTAAACACCAGGGAGTGTGTTTGACAGACATTTTGGTTAAAATACTATACATTTTTTTCATGAGCACATTCGAGGGGGAAGTGAAAGAGTGTTATTTACTGGAGTCTATTGAAAGCAGATGATTTTGGGTCAATTTTACTCACAGTTCCTTTTAAAGTATCTTCTACAGTAAGTGGTAGTTTGCTTTGGCATGTCCAAATTTTCATTTCATGTTCAGCTTTTCTTTTGACTAACAAAACCAGGAATCTTTTTAGCTTGCCCCCTTTTGCCTCGTTGGCTTTTCTGGCAAACTGTTTCTTTGTGACAGAAGACATCAATTTCTGCTATCCTCTTGCACCACTTTTTTATGTGGTTCCTTGCTGTTGTTGATATAAGTCCCTTCACACCTCGCACACTCCATTAACCCATCATCTTTCAAAAAACAACAAACTCTATCCCATGGTTTAAAAGTGTCATTTTGGCTAGTTACTGAAAATGAAAGTTTTGATTGGAGCCTGCTCTCTGAACCCTGCAAATTCACATAAAACCTCACACGACTCTTTTACAGTTTACATTAAATTGACTTTTCAGATAGAATGCAATTTATCTGACAATATACTTTTCTTATACATATACTTTACAGTTTTGCTACAGACACAATAATAAGCCTATAAACCCTAACTGCACTTTAAAAAATGCTGGGTTGTTTTCGCATGGTTGGGTCAAAGAGAACAAACCCAGATGTTGAGTTAAATTAACATATAAAGTGTCCATATTTGGCCCACTCATGGGTTGAAACCGAGGGGCAACCTTCCAATCTCTCTGATAAAGCCAATACGGAAGTGATTTCAACTGCAATTCATTGACTGTCCGCTTGAGGCTGGCTCCAAAAGGGAATCAATTCCCATAGACCCCCATGTTAAAATGCCCAACTTTAGAGCAGAAAATAATATGCTTACTGCCTGGTACAAATATAGTTTTTGGCCTGTATAATTTTGCCCTTCATGACAACTGTGAAGGGGTGAATTTTTTTGTAACTCATCCGTTTAAATTATATTAAGCCTTAAAGTTCTGCATAAATAAGGACGGTTGCTGTCACTAGAGTCGAGCTAGGTGGGCGTGGTTTTAGCAACCAGCCACCTCAGCTTCACCCATGTTCCGCCTCTTTACCCATTTTCGGATATCCGGGAGTGATGCACGGTGACGCGCGGCCAAGATGGCGACGGCAGGCACTGCCTACTCTTGCCTTCAAAAATGATTTTCAGAAACCTATGGGTGACATCATGGACTCTATGTCCATATTTTTTACAGTCTATGGGTTAAACAACACCATACATTGGGTCAAAACAACCCTGCATAAGTTAATTTATTTAATTTATTTAACTTAATGGTTCCCATATGGCAAAAAATATACTTTCAAATATAATTTCAAATATATTTCAAAATATACAAAAATTGGCCAAGAAAAATAGAAATATATAAAATGAATTTTTCATATTTTTGGCTATTTTTGTATATTTTGAAATATATTTCAAAATAAATATATTTTTAAGTATTTATAGTCACGTTGCATTGGAAAAAAAACGTTGTATGTTACAAACCTGTAAATATAACAGGTTTGAAAAGAATAAAATTAAATGTTTTTAAAATAAATATAAATAAATAAATAAACTATTTTAAATAAATAATTATACTTCGAATTTTATACAATAATTTTATACTTTCAATTTTATAATTTTATATTTTATACATAATTATATATTTTAAAAGAAAAACTTTTATATTTTAAAAGAAAAACGTTTATATTTTGGCCAGGAAAAATATATTTTTTTGCCGTATGGGTTGTAAAATTGCTCCAAAATACATTTTGAAATATATGTAAATGTATGAATGGTAAAACTAAATATATTTTCAAATTAAAAAAATATATTAAGTTAAGCTTTACTTTCTACAAAATGTATTTAGCATATATTTTAAAAAAGTATTGGCCAATTTTTTGCCATATGGGTTTGGTTGCTCAAACTGATTTTGCCAAGTGGTTGATGTCCTCAGGGCAACATGTTGTGTTGACCCAAGCCCAAGGACAACATTTTTCTAAATAAAACCTAACCCCAACCCTAACCACAACCAAACCCTAAAATCAGAGGGACATGATAAGTGAATAACAATGTTCTAGAAACAGCTAATCCTGGTTGTAAGCTTAAACTTAAAGCAAACTGTAAAACTTATTCCTGAAATCTGATTGGTTGATTGAAATGTTGTCCCAGGGTCACCATAATGTTGCCCTGAGGACATCAACCACTTGGCAAAATCAGGAGAGCCGGGTTTGGTTGGTACCGAGCCCCTAAGGTGACATTGGAGTAAA
The DNA here is from genome assembly GCF_027580225.2 of Misgurnus anguillicaudatus. Lineage (NCBI taxonomy): Eukaryota > Metazoa > Chordata > Actinopteri > Cypriniformes > Cobitidae > Misgurnus > Misgurnus anguillicaudatus. The sequence goes on from NC_073354.2 coordinate 18,851,088, forward strand.
AAAATCTAAAATCTAAAAATAGTTTAGTTTCATGTGTTTCCAAGTTTCATGTGAGCACGCAAAACTAAACGCGGTAGTTTCATGTGTGCACGTGAAAGTTTAACGTGAGCATGCCATAGTTTCACGTGCACACGCGAAACAAAACTTTATTTAATTTTTGCTCCATGTCCCCGCTCTGTAGGTTGGTCCCTTTTTGACCAGCATTTTTTTTGTGATAAACATAAATAACCAAATGAGTTGATGGATGATGGATGACACAACCAGAAATTCATTCAAGTCACCGCTTTTTACAAATGCCCAAAAGACAAAGTACAGATGTGGAACAACGCATGTCTAAGCAAATTCCAAACTTTTACTTTAAGACACAAACATTTTACTTGCTTAGTAGTACAAAGTACATTTTACAGAAACTTAATATGAGTTTTGTCATATGTGGCGTAGTGCCACTTAACTCTAAGGTGTCATGCTTCTACACTCTCCTCTCTCACTCGCACACACACACTCAAATACTCCCTTCTTTGTGTCCTTCACTGGTTTCTGGATGGGGTCCAGCGATGCTCTTTTCTAACTGGAGTGGAAATGACAGGTTGTATTTTGCATCCAAAGCAGTAGCAGGGGCAGAATTGCAGGTGTTGTGTGAAGAAGAGCCCCCCAGGCTGGGCCCTGAGACCCCGGATGGAATTATTTCCCTGACTCTCAATGCAATCAATCAGACACTATGGCCGTAATGCATTATTAACGTCCAAGGTCCTAATAAAGCTCAATGACCTTCGATTCATCATAACTTCTCCTTGTTTCTGTGTGTGTGTGTGTTAGTGTGTGTAGTACCTAACAGCTTGTGCAGTCAGCAAACTTCCAGACCTTTCGTTCAGCCAAGACTCATGGCTTCTTATTTCACTTGCTTGCAAGAAAAGTTTGCTTTAAATATGCATGCACGTTGCCCCCCAAAAATTTAGCTGTAAGCTGATGTTTCCAAGTAAAGTCACGCCTAATTTGCTTTTATTTCTAGGTCTTTTCAACATTTTTAAACAACGTCTTGAGTGGCTAAACATCCCCAAGCACTCATGTCATATATGAGTAATTACCGCTGGCTTGAAAATGACTTTCGCCTTTCTGTCAGAAACTTTCCAGTGTCTTGACTTATTAACCCACACTGGGCCTTGCGATACTTAAATAACAAATTAAGAAAGTCCTGCCTTACCTTGAGGACACAACAAGCGAAATCTGATCGTAGATCAGCATTACGGAATATTTTTGAAAAAATATGGGCCGCTGTTACTATTTAATTTTGCACTACAGCTGAAACATATATATCTCAGCTGAAGAGCCCGTGTTTACATTTCACCAGCCTTGAGATCTTCCGAGTAAGACATCAAGCCTTCAGCCATAATTTATTGATAGATGTCAGGAAAAGAAAGAGAGAGAGCGAGTGAGAGAGAGAGAAAGAAAAAGTTCAGGATTCACAGAAAAGACAAAAGGAATTCTTAACAAGCTTTGAAGTGCCTTTTCTGGAAGTCTTTGCAAATGCATATTGATGAACTCAAAATTGTCTTGCCTGGGGGGGCGTCGACTGCTTTGCTTATCTTTTAAATATTCATGAGCCGAGAGGACAAGGCTCTATCCGATTGCGTGCGAAGAATGGTAACAGTGACATGATTGGTGCAGAGCAGTGATGTTAGGATTAAAAAAAACAATGTGATGTCATGGAATGGAAGATTTTTTACTCATATTTATGGGAATATTTATGCGAGACATGAATATCTATCATACAGTAATATGCTAGATTTAGCATCTGAGGCATACAAGATTATTTTTTTACAAAGCCTAAACAATATATTTGCAGTTATTCTAGGCAGGCTGTGTCTGTCTATTTTGTTAAATCATTATTTGTGATACAGTATATTTGAATGTTCACAACATTTAAATCCATCTACTTGACGCATTCATGGTAATATCAAATCATGCTTGGCTGATGGTGTGTTTAAGATAAGTGCCCTTGTTTTATGACTACACTGATTTTCAGTTATGGCCAACAACTTATTTTAATCATTTAATATTTCTGGTGCCTTGCTGGGAAATACGTAGTTTTTATATGACCGTATGACTGAGTTCAAGGAGTAAGTCATGAAATACTGCCCATGGAAGTTCTCAAGCCTGTTTTTTATGTTTGGTTTAAAATAGTCATACATCAGCTCTTTCTCCATCTTTCTCTCGGATGCTGAGAGCAATGGAAATGGCACGAAAACTTTCACCACTAAAAATAATTCAATATATCACCAGGACACTGGCCCCGGCTGATTTGAATCAAAGGCAGCTGGGGCGGTTTCACGTTTTAAGAATCCATCACACCGTCTTCATAAAGCAGCAATCCGGCCCACACCACCTCATTTAAGAGACAATTACGATTCATTTCTATGATTGACCACTACGATCATTCAGTAGCTCCCTGTTGTTAATCTATTTACTTCCCGATGGGTTCCAAAACTTTCTGCGGAGAGGCCAAATGACTTTTGCGCTCTCCGAATGAAAACATGGAATGGCTTTGAGCTTTCCCCCCAAAATGCTTCATTACACTCAGACGTGTTCATCATTCTGAGTTCCCTTTCAATACGTCTTTGTCTCTATGGCTAAATGTATAGTTTTTGTAGCGTGTCATTTCAAGGAGGAAGTTAATTGGCTTTGTTGTCATGGGGGTCAATTCACAGTTCTACATTATTTGGTTTTGATAAAACTCTTAAAGATGCTTTAATCATATTTTTTATTATTATTATATTCACATATTTGCATAAAAGGACAATTTAAATCACATTTTATCTTATGCAGGAAGAGATATTACACGGCTGACAGCATGAAAGCCGCAATTTCTTTAGTGTTGTCAGCTACTTTCGTAATTTCATACCAGCTACTTTAATAGAAGCGAATCAGGTTGCTATGGTTTGCTAATCATTTTATATGCTTTTCATAACACATTATGCGAAAGCAGTAAATTTGAGCAGACACAATTAAACTGTTATTTCTGCTGGGGGCAATAGCATTGTGGGAATAATACACATCTTTGACCGGGGTTAATGTGGAAGATGGTCGTTATAAAGGCATCGACCGAGATATTATTAGGACTGGCTTGTGGGAGTGAGATCACAAGAGATTTATGCAGTAAGCATCTCAGCATCAGCTTATGCTAAAAGTCTACAGTGATGTCATATTATGCATATTTCGTGGTGATATGAGAGACTGGAATCGAATTTTCCGAGATTACTAATCTGGTGAATATGATATGATGAATATCTGTTTGGGATTTGGTGCCAAACGGCAGTAATTTGCTTAAAAATACAGCCAAGAATCTACTACCAAAATGTTTTAGGCTTTGCCCTTTAACAGTGCTTTAATCAAGCCTTATTTAGACAAAATTATTCATTGTAGCTTTGACAAAATCTTTAGAACAATTAGAAAACCATTTGGATGTGCTACATTTTTATATATACATTGTTAACAAGCCCATTGTTTTCAATATCCAAATCTTTACTAAATGAAAAATGTCATTATTCATATTTTTATTAGAGGTTTTACTGGATAAGATTTCAGAAAAAAATAATATGGCTGGTCTTATGGATGCAAACTGCACACAAACAGCAGCTTCAAGTATGCCTGTTAAAAGTCAAAATGAAATTGAAACAAAAAACTGTCATTTGTTTTGGAATATTGTGGTATTTTTTTTTACAAATGACTTATCTGTGAGTTTCATTATTTTTTTTTAAATTCATGTGGCATCATAATCATTTTTCAAAAATGCAAATCTCCTCCCCTCTTCGAAAAGATCTCTCTTTGCTTCCGGTCATATGGTATGGGAGGTGGGCAGGGTCTGGGAAAAGATTGCAGCGATTAGCAATCAGCAACATGACCTTCAAACGATCCAATCAATTCTAGATGGACGAATTCAAGTCCAGCCCTACCTTTTTTTTTCATTTCAGAAGCCATTTCACTCGGATATACACTTATAGAACGGATGTGTAAAAACTACACAATCAGTGTTAGTGTTGGAACAACACACTAAATGTGTTGTCCCAGAATACAAACATTTCAGTGTTATTATTGGAACAACACAAAATCAACAAATTACGTGCCCTATTTTAATGATCTAAGTGCATTGTCTAAAGGGCACGGTCTAAACGGGCGTGTCCGATTCCACTTTTGCTAATTTAATGATGGGAAAAATGGTTTGTGCGCCTGGGGCACAGTCTAAAAGGGTTGTTCCTATTCTTGTAATGAGTAATGGGTGTGTTTTGGCCGTAACGTGCATAAACAAATCAGAGTCTCAGCTCTCATCCCCTTTAAAAGCCAGTTGCGCTGGCACCATGCTGATTTCCTACATAGAAAGCGAATTTTGTAAACTGAAAAACTAAGCGGAGAAGAAGACCACCAGTTTCAGATTGATATTAAAAATTGTGTTGTTTTTGGTATTAAAACCTTTAAAGTCGTTTTTTCATGGAAGAAAAAGGATTTAATTGCTGTAAATAAATGGATAGTCTACATGATCTGTGTTATCTCAAAAAATTATTTACAAATATGCAAGAAAAGGTTTGTACTCTAAAAATACTTTATTTGTAACAAACAGGAGATAAAGAATTAACAAATGTGTGGAGCCTTCAGCACTCGGACAGCGCAAGTTACTTATAAACGGTTCTCATCTCATCCACAGGTACAAAGTCATCATATACAATAAATCTGTTGGGTAGCATTTAAAAAAAAAACATTAAAAAATATATGCAATATTTGCATTTGTTTAAAGCAAAACACTTAACTCTTTCCCCGCCATTGACAAGATATCTCGTCAATCAAAAGAAAACGCTTCCCCGCCAATGACGAGTATTTCCGTCTTTCCGCAATACCGCTATTATCCCCTTCCGCAACTTTTTAAAACCGAAAGTATTGCCCTATGGCAAGCTGCTGCATGTCCGTGTCTGTTTTAAAGATCGCTCTGAATGGGATCTCTATGAAAAGTCTGTCACAAAAATGGAATTATCTCTGCTTTTTGCTCAAAATGTGGTGTTTTTGCAGAAACCTACCCATGTTCAAAAGCTGATTACAAAAGAACTACTAAAGGTAGGATGAAACGTTTTTTTTTTTGTTTGAAAGCAGAGGGTCTTTCGTTTGGTATATTGTATGTTTATATATTTGAAGAAGAAAATTTTCTGGAAGGCATTAAACTTTTGTGAAAAACATGAAAAAAGCTGGCCCTGGCTGGCAACATTTTTAAAAAACTCTGGCGGTGAAATAGTTAATGACTTACCAGGCTCTTTACGCCTTCTAATAATCGGTCCTCATTTATGTCCAAAATACTCTCTTTTATATTTTAATCATTTGATTTTTCATATTTTTAAACATTTATGTGCTGCTGCGCATCCATGTGATAAGCAAACACGCGTTGTCTTCTCATTTATAGGCGCATATTACTAACACGCTCATTAAATAACAAAAACAATATTGCGGCGTAATCTATTTTAGTTGCCTCACAATAGCAACGCGCCAACAATGCGCCTGAACACACCTCGTTTTCAGACCAGAACGCCCATGGGCGTAAAATTGGGCGCAAATGCATTTGCTATTTAAACAACGTTGCGCTAAGTGTGAAAATGATAATTGCGCCGGGTTGAAACTAGCAATAGACACTTGCGTTGTCAGGTGTATGATAAAGCCCAATGTGTTAAAAGCATAAAACAAAAAAATGTAAAAAAAATGAACACATCCTTTTTTTAGAGTGTACGTCACCACTGGGAAAATAAGACAATCGCTACTTCTGTTTCATGGCGACTTTAAATCAAAATAATCCCTCAAAATGATGCATTTTGTTGAACATGTTTACCATACAGGCTTACCTGCCTAAGAAATATCTAAAAAGTCCTGAAAAATTATAAAAATCAATTCTCAAGTCACTCTAAGGACCCAGACAAAAGGTGAACTCTGCAGAATAACTGTGTCACCTGGTGCATGAGAAATTCAGCAGAGACATGACCTGGTATTCAACACGTACACAAGAGGTTTATATATAGTAATTTTAGTAGCGGGTGTATGACTGTGACTGGTGGCTTTGTTGGACAAGAAAACCATGAAACAGAGAGGACTCCTTCAGACTTTTTGTCAAGGTCCTTAAGATTTATTTTTCTGTTTCCCATTATATATACAGTATACATACTACACAGTGTAACTTATATAATTCAGTTTAATTCATATTTTATACATTTTTAATCTTTGAGAGTTTCAAAACACTGACAAAGTTTATTAAGGTGTATTCAATGTGCAAGGAGTAATTTCCTTGATGGTACACCACTTGGTATGTTTTGTGTCTTTTTCATGTTCTACAATTATTTAAATGGAAACATTTTCAGATATGTACTGTATAAAATGAACATACAAAAATACAAACACAACCTTTCTACACAGATTTCTATTAAGATTTCTCTCAGTTATCATCTGGGACACCCTTATTTGTCATTGACCCAAGTATATTTGTGTATGTGTGTGTGTGCGCGTGTGTGTGCGTGTTTAGTTCATTAGTATTTGTGAAACCATTTGCTTTCCCTCGCTGTTTAATATGCTGAGCACTTGCCTCTGTAACAAAGGCTGTGGAACCTCCCTACAGCCTCACCACTTATTGCCTTTAACATTAAATAAGCATTCAAAAACCGTCTGCTGAGAAATCTTCTCCCATAAAACACCATCTGTGCTTCTTTCCCCATCTTTTTATTTGCTGTAACACATGACGGGGAGTGACACAGTAAGAAAAAACTGAGCATAGCACAAATCAGGTCAGCCGTGATCTGTGACCAATTAGCTGTACGTGCTAAACCACAGCTGCATGCTCGGATGATATTAAAGACATTTTTTCTTTAGTAGCACATATGACTTAACTGGTTGTGTTAGCACTTAAGCATTGGGTGAAAGGGACCATCAAATAAGTCATAAATCAGGTTTGGCATTGCATATGTTGTGCTGCGAAAGTTTGAAGGACCGAAGAAGTGCTGAGATGTGCAGATCTTAAACCTGGCTTGGCTATGATATTAACACACTTCCATATGCAATACGCATATACCACATTTTAATATATTAAAATGAAGAGCAAAGGTTGTGTTTAGGGCAGGACATTTCTACATCAGCATATTTAGATGAGGCATTAGAACGGGAAACATTAAAGTACGTGCCCCTACACATACTTCTGTAGGAAGAAATAAGCATTGATGGCAAAAAAGTCAGAAATAAAAAAATGGATAAACATTTGCATTATCAATCAAAATATCTTATTTTGTGTTTATACAGGTTCAAACTACATGAAGTAAATAATGACAGAATTTTTGATTTTGGGCAAACTATCCCTTTAATATACAGTTACTATATAGTTATTACACATAGTAATAACATTGTAATAAGCTTTTGCACTTGTTTTTGACTTAATATTGTCATTGAAGCACCTTAGTGAATGTGTGTGGAATAAAGTAAAGTGTTAAACATGTCAGAAGTTGAACATATAAGCTGAAAATGGAGTGTGAATTAGCTTAAAAGTCTCTTCCCTTTGAAATGTCTACTATATAGACTGGCCTCTGCATGGCCTCCCTACATTTCAGGGTCACGGTACATTTAAAGAACGTTTCATTTCATTATAAAAATGTCAACCACAACATCAAAAAGTCATTTGAGCACTTCCCTCAAAGTGCCTAAGGCCATAATAAAAGCATTTTTAGTTAAACTTAACACAACAACTGCTTATTCCAAGTGAAAATTAATCATTATGTTTGGCGTTTTGTTGTCTGTTTTGAAAAGAGTCTGTGCAGGAAGATGCTAAAAGATTTAAAATGTTTCTCTCGTGACAGGTAAAGCTTTGAATCATGCAATGTATTTCCTAAAAGAATGAAATCATGCATTCATGAAAGCAATTCTCAATGGCACCAACCCCAAATACAATCTCATTTGCCATTTTTATGGCAGGATTGAATTGTTTCTGATTGCCTTGTTTAAAAGTGATGTTCATGAGCGTATTTCAGTGTGGCTCATAGGAGTGCAGGGTCTTGCTTGGGTTGGCGTTAATAACACGAGTCTGTGATGCAGGGTAACAAAGGCAGTCCATAAAAGTCAAGTGAAATGTAAATGTTACCAAGCGCACTTTAAACAGTACAGTACATGCTCATTTTGATGCAATTCAGCAATGCTGTGTCAGTCTTCGAAGAAGCAGTGCAATTATGCATTGTCCTCCTACCATAGCTGTCAATGGAGCTATTGTTTAGAATAATAGTGATATTTTTATAGCCTCATAGCATTTAATACATAAACTTATGACATTAATAGATTTCAAGCATGATACTAAATGCAGTCTTTGGGGCTGGTGTCTGGCTCGCTGTTGAAAACAACAGAAAATCATATCTTTAAAAGTACCAAATCAAACTAGAAGTACTGACCTTAAAAGCCATGCCTAGAGTATCTCAGGTACACATACAATCCTGTGCCCGGTTGCATGAAACTCCTTAAGTGAGGGTTTCCCTGAGGGAGAAAAGATCCCTGAGGTAAGGGATTTATTTAAGAGCGTTGCAACAAAGGTCTTAACTGTCACCCTTACCTAAGTGTTTATACTAAGTATTTTACGGTAGTCTCTGCCAAAACACGGCAGCGGAGACGCGGTTGCTATGGTTACAAAATCTCACAGCGGTAACAAATCAACGCACGCAGCTCAACAGACGGTGGATTTGTGTACAATGAAACATCGCAAATAACAGACTTTAAAGTGCCGCGTGTATAAAACCTCAAAGTAATTCAAACTGGAAACACTTTAGATTGACGGACGATCAAACCGCTATTCTCCTAACAAATGCGCATCTTTTTCTCTAGGGATTATTTCGATCGCTAGAAATGCACGTTGGTACTTCATTTTCTTAAATAACCATAAAATCAGCCATCGCGTGTGACGTTAAGGGACCTGTTATAGTTCCTTAAGTTTTTAAGGGAAAATGTGACTTAAGGACTTTGTTGCAACGCATAGCAGAACTTAAGGTAATACTTTAGCATTTAAGGGTAAATACTTATTGACAGCCTTAAGGTTCACTTAAGGGTTTTTCTTGCAACCCATTTTTTATTAAGGGCAACCTTAACCTTATATTTAAGGGATTTCTTAGCTTAAGGACTTTCATGCAACCGGGCACTGAGTTTCACTTAGCAGGCAGACACGGCATTGATTTCTACATCAATTTTGAAGGCCAAGTGAGCGTACGTTCGACTATCACATCTGTAAAGCAGAACTGTGTTGAGCCAACAACACATACCGGATGTTTTCTCGAAAACACGCAGACACAGCAAACCTGCTCATCCGCAGTCATCTGACATGCAGGTTTCGACTGAACGTGTACATAGCTCAAAAATAAAAATTTGTTGATGACGCAGATTACAACACAAATAAAAACTTTATTTACACTTCCAAAATTATTAACTAAATAATAATGCCTGTGACACGAAACCAAGCGGATTTCAAACCACGGTTTTGAATCTGTCTTTGGAGAAAAAGAATGAAGCAACTCTATTAGGCGATTTTCCATTTGTGTGGAATAAAGTAAAGTAAACGTGTCAAAAGTTGAACATATAAGCTGAAAATGGAGTGTGAATTAGCTTAAACTAACTTAGACTCACACAACCCGGATCACTTTAGTGAGTGAGTCACAATAACCCAGATCCTTAAAAGGAGTCGAGTTTGCCAGGCCTACAAAACAGCAGTTGGGCGTGTATTTCTGTGCACTTCGCCATGGTTCGTACAAGTTTCGGAAAGTTTTTTTCGATTACAGGTCCAACTGACGTTTTAGGGGTTTTCTATACGTATCACTTCTTTATATGGGCACTTCCCCCGGAAAACCCCGCCCACCCGTCAATCAGCGGGAGACGCTGGAGCTTGCAAACATCTTATCACGCCACTCAGCTTTGTTTAATTTCAAAACTCAACAATGGCACAAAAGATGAAGTATGTTTTTGGATGTAAGGAGAAGAAATCCAGCCTTATTAAAACAATAAATATTGTTTATTATCCGGAGTAGCAGCGGAGTTTTGCGTGTGTGTTTGATGCGCTGGATTTTCCCAACCGGGTCATGACGAGTTGCACGCGGTAAGTAAGACTCTGTCTTATGTTGGAAATAGTTGCGTGCATATTATATAAATGACACGAACATTTAGTGAATCATAAGTTGAAACAGTGTTGTATAGTGTTGCATGACTCGTACTCGCTCCTCCCGCGGTAATAACTCCTCCTTCTTCATTTTTTCGTACGTTATCGGAAAGATTCGGTAAAGCTAATCTTTCGTTTATAAATCTGATTAAACTAAAGACTCTTCAGAGATATACAGGATGTCATACTACTCCATAGGTACTCCAGATTAACATCAGAAATGCAGAAACAGCGTGTGTTACGTGAGCTTTAACAAGGCTATTTGGCCAGCCCTTTATCTAAAGCGACTTAGGGCGATTTCACATTTGGTGCGATTGCCTGGTCACATCATCCACATATACCGAACTCTGACGCCATTCGAACCTGGGTGCGCACCAGAAGTGGTAATGTGAAAACTTCCTTAAAGTGCACTAAAGGTATACTGTACAGTACATTTTATCAGTATGTGTGTTCACTGGAAATGGAACCCACAACCATTTCCACTGCTAATTCAATAGTCTACCAATTGAGCTATACAGGAACACAGGCCATGTTTAATGATTATTATTACTTTAGGTAAAACTATTAAAAATGCTGTCTTTCTGTTTGAAGATGTAAGTGACATGAACACTAGCCATAGCTGTGCTTAATACTAAATAAACCAACATCAAGGACCAGAACAATTTGATTTATAAATGGAATATTATAGAACACTGAGCTGACATCACCCCCCCCCCCCACACACACACACACACACTGTGCGAAGAGGGACATTAAATCAAACTCACTTCATCTCTTCCCCACTCCTCTTTTAAAGACAGCGACTAATTCATGCAGTTTCTCTGGGACTTTCATCTTTATTTCTTTCAGCAAGGGAGGGGCGAGCTTGAAAGTTTTATGCATTTAGTTCAAATTCTAGTCATAAATTGCAGTCTGACAACATGAACTGGCTTTCAAAAATGAGGTGTGCTATAATTTAATGGTGTTCAGAGGAAATAGTCCATTCAAAGGAATTCACTGTGTTTGCGTATGTGTTGCTTTCATATACGCACTAATGTAACGTAAATCGCATGTTCTCTGGTCCCGTCCAGCCTGTCGTCATAAATCACAGTGAACAGAGAATACATGTGTAAATATTTGTTATATTTTGCAAATTAGGTTGTATCAAGACACAGCTGTGTTTTGAAGGTCAGAAACATTTTTGCTCCGTTGCCGTCATTCCTTCCGCATGTGTAAATAAAGCTTGCTTTACTGCACAAACGTCGACCCTATTAATGTCATTAATCTTAAATCTGATACTAAGTTAAACAGTGAGAAGGGTACAAGCACTGAGTGTTGATCGTATCGATACAACATGCTCGGGCGGCTACGTTTTTGAACTTTGGAGCGCCGCACGGTTTAAGCAACTAGGCTGATATTATTTATGAGTGCAGAGCAGGTTCCCCTCAGGTCTGGACTCACTCATACTTGAAGAAACTGCAGTGCCTCCGGGGCCCAAAGGTTTCTGGTGCAAATCAGCTCACTGCATCAAATTTTTACTTGCCAAGCCTTGACACTGTATTTTATTGTGGGAATGATGAAGATGTCATAAAAAGTAAGACTCCATTATAACTCAGAGTAGGAGTGACAGTTTGCTGGGAATTTTTCCAATGATCAAAAAATGGTTGGTTGTCACCTGTCTGCGGTTATGATAATTTATTTATTGTTTGGAAACACACAGTAAGGGTTTGTGAGGACTTCTCAGTGTCTAGCATTTTCGACACTCCCTTCGCTCTCTATTCTGAAAACACTACAGTCTTGTAAGTGGGACATGTATCTAGTGGTCCACAGTCAAGCCCTTTCGAACTCTGCAGTAAGTTGAAAAAAATGGACAGAGGAAAGTTTTTCAAAAGTTACAAATGTGGCTGTCTCCCTAAAAAAAAAAGGGATTCAACACAGGGATATATAACTTTAAATTAGGCTTGGAATTAATTAATTGAATGACAAAATCCAGCCTGGTCTCACTGTAAATACATAGTATTTACACGTAACTTTAAAAAACAAAAAACATATTCTTTGTGAATAGATGCTAAAACGTACAATGTAGATGTATTTACAACATTTATACGCAGCGTTATTACGTTTTTAGAGCTAAAAAATGTTTGTAAAAACATTTACATATGTTTTATTCCATAAAGATCCTGTATAATTTCCCTTTAACCATTTTAGCGATATAGTTAAACCTACCCCAAACCTTACCCTAAACCCAAACCCTACGCTAACCTAATCCCTTTTTTTGCAAAATGTTTAAATACGTAATTTATTCTTTTTATATTATGCAACAAAACGGACAGATATGTTTAGGAACATTTTAGTAAGCCACTACAGTCCTACGCAAAACAATTATTTAAAATCATTTAACGTTATTGTTACAATAAGCATAACAGATCTCCGCTTAATCTTTGCTTAATCTCCTATATCATATCCGTTTTTATGTGTGTATATATTTATATCCCAAGGGTTTTTTCCTCCTAGGACTTTTTTATTTCCCCGGCTAAAAAGTCAGGGGTTTTTTTCTCCTAGGGGGTTTTTAAACCCAGGGAGGCAGCCTTCTGGGGCTTAACTTAGCATCCTCTTCTAGACGTTACATTAGTAATACGCTCGCTTATAATGTTGAGTCATAGCCGAAGCAAATTTAACTGCTTATGCTATTGTGTATTATGTTGTGCTATCTATCGTTTTTCTGTTCCTTTTACTGCTTCTATTAATGTAAAGCTGCTTTGACAATTAACTATTGTGAAAAGCGCTATATAAATAAAATTGAATTGAATTGAACAGACAGACAAGTGTAATCACAACAACTTATTTAATGCGAATATTAAATTCAGTACCAAAAGTAGTTAGAGGGACAAGTTCGGTATTTTACACTTAAAGCCCTGTTTTCAGATTGTTCACGATGAAATAGAACGGCCCTGACCGAAATTTGGACATATGATGCTGGCCCGAAAATTTTCGGGTGTTTGTTGTATCACCTCCCACCTCTACAATGGGTTTATAGGTGTACTGCAACAATCCTTCCTAAAATGCATTAAACTTTCGTTTACAAAGACGTGACACTCACCGAGTGGTCAGGAGTGTTTTATTGTAGTTTTTGTCCAACTCCATTGACTTGTATTAGATGTGCTGAGGTGAGGTACGGTATTACTCCGCGCCGGGAACCTTGTTTGTATTCCTGCAATTGGCAAAGGTGGATTATCGCCACCAACTGGGCTGGAGTGTCTATTATTCAAGCTCTAAGCGGAAGAATGTACACGTGTGAGGCGTTTGGAAAAATAGGTCCCAAGTTTACAACGAATAGTAAAACACCTGTTGGAAAGCATCTTTTGCAGCGATTTTTGTGTGAGCATATCAGTGAACACCCCTGACCACTCGTTGAGTTTTACGTCTTTGTAAACGAATGTTTAATGCATTTTATGAAGGATTGTTCCAGTGCACCTAAACAGCCATTGTAGAGGTGGGGGCTGATACAACAGAAACCGAAAATTCTCGGGCCAGCTTCATATGTCCAAATTTTAGTCAAAACCGTTCTATTTCATCATAAACAATCTGAAAACAGGGCTTTAAGTGTAAAATACCGAACTTGTCCTTTAAAATGATGATGTGCTGTAGCAAAGGTCCTCAATGGAGTATATGAAGTAAAGTAAAGAGAAGTATTAAATTTAATAATCCAAGAGAACGTTGATCCGGCTTCCCTCTGTCACAGCACATTTTTTATATTTCAAACATACACCAACGGAAACGGAAATGACGCAAATATGTCACGTGGCACGCAAACAGCCAATGAGCTTTTGAAATCACTGCCGTAAAGCAATGTGTCGTAAAGCTTCTTTAGGCTCGATATTTGAATTCAAATTTATATTAGCCTATAACGAATGCGCGATCTGACGCTTGCTGATGAGAATGCCAATGCCCGCGATGTTGATATTTATGAATAGGAATAACTTGCGTACAAATTTGTACGTTTGTAAAGCTGTAAATACGTAAATAATTTACATATTAGTCCTGTCAAAACATCGATATTATATGTTTCAGTGTGTTTTAAACGTAAGTAAATGTATGTATGGTACAACCACACTAAAACGTAAAAATACACCCGTATTCTCATGAGATCACGTTGCAATATCATGATACAAAACGCTGGCAATTGTATTATTACAGTTGTCTACAGTTATCCATTACTCATTCATTTCTTATTACTGTAATTTTTTATTGTAAATTAGTGTGACCATATTTTAGTTTTCAAAAAAGTGGAAAAAGCAGATGGAGACCCGCATGGGTGTAACAGCATGGTGTGGTTTATGGGCTGCACACCACTGGCAAACACATAAAAAGTGACTTGCATTTTGAAGTAATGTGACACCAGGAGACGTGGCAAACCACTCTTAAAGGCCACAAAGCTGGCAAGAGTTTAAGATAAGATACTGTAGTTCTTTAAAAGATTATTATCAGAATGCATAGCTTATTTGCTTTAATATGAAGTGTATTTATGAAAGAACTGGGAGTGAAAGAATATGGAGAAGAATCTTTTTTTGATAGACTGCAGATAAACATCTATGTTTTAGTGCCAATTTTTCTTTGAAAAATGTAATGTTTCTTAAAACACTTTCATGAAGAAGTCATAGACATAATAGGTTTTTATATTTCAGTAGATTTGTTCCCGTTCCACTTGGTGTCATCATCCTGGCTCCAGTTCATATTGGGTGTGTTGTGTAACCATACAAGAGTATGAAGAATTCATCAAGTGCCTATGTGTAAATTCGACTGAAATCCTGCATTTCAGGGGGTTCATTTACTCAGATGAAGAGCCCATAAAATGCTCATTGTTCTAGCTTCTGACAAGCTTATATCTTCTTCAAATGGCAGTAAAAGCTAATAGGAATTTAAATGATTCTCCAACGAATAAGGAGGCTGCAGGATTAAGTTAAAATGTTAAAATAATGTCTATTTTCTAAACAAAGAAAGCTTCTTGCTGTGTTATGACCCTTTAAGAAATTTAAGGCTAAAGAAAATGTCAATATCTAAAATGTGCACAAACACATTTATTTACAGATGTCTTTCATCAGTTTATGCATTTCCTGGGACTCGAACCCATTACTCTTGCATTGCTACAGAAGCACCATATTCTGTTGTTTGAGCAACAACGACACTGAGATAAAAATTAAATATCTCCAAACAATCGTGCAGGAATGAAATGTACCCAATTATAATACTCCCGTTTTGAATAATTCACTTTTTGTGCAAGCGAATTCAAGCATCTTCTGGCCGTGTCCTTCAGCTTTACCTTTGCTGTAAATCATATACCTCTAACCCCCAATCCATACAGACAGAAGACCTTGATTTAATGTCCCTAGTAAACCTGAAATGTTTGTTTTAAACCGGCTGCGAAAAACCCCACCATGTGTCCGCCAGGTGCCGTGCATGCCGAATATATCTACAGTATTTCATCTCCTCCCGCTCCATTGCAAGCCATCATTTTCTCCCATTTGACACACTCCCTCTGGTCAGGAGACGTATTAACATGTAAAGATTGGAGATGGGGTTGGTGCGGGGGATTTGATTATGTCGGGTTGTGGCCTGGGGAGGAATGTTGGCGGGGATTTGAGCTGCGATCAGGGCAGTCGGGATCCTGCTGGGCAGATGGGATAGAGAGGGGAAATAAGCCATCAAACTCTTGTGGCTCTCAGCTTCTCGGTCTTCAACAAACCCTCCATTCTCACCTCCCTCCCATTCCACTTCTCACAGTAAATATATGTTCAGATCCCCTCTGGAGTGGGGCAAAGGAAGCTCAGAGATACCTAAGGTTCTTCAACTATGGGTCTCAGAAGGAAAAATATAGTGTCTTTTTTGTTTGAGAGGGTTCAGATGTTGGATGATGATCTCTAAAAAAAGTAATAAATAGGATCTGTAAAAAAGTCAAATAAAATGAAAAGAGGGTTTATATTTATGTTAAGTTACTACACTGTGCTGATATACTGTATGCTCAGCATCCTGCAGAAATGTTCACATGGCTACAAAATATATCTTATTTCTTCTGAACAGAAACGTCAACCTGATATTTGCACAAATTAATTTGAAATAATGAAAATTCTTCTTTTACATTCACGTGGTTATCTCTGAGAACCTTTTAATCAAGCAGCTTTAATCAATGAGCTTCAAGATGACATCCATATAGTCACTGCCTTTATTTTCCTTTTGAGGGCAAAAATTATGACCATACAGTTAATGTAAGTTTTACAGCTGCCTAGAGAAATAAGAGACAGCAGGTTAGAGGATGTTCCTCCAGATGAAGGTCACCTTAAATCCACAGGTCAGAACATTTATGTTCCCCATGACAACCCTTGTGATTTTACAGTCTTGTCACCTGCTGTTATTATACTTGCTACCTGAGAACTGTGAGACTAAGCATACTGCTTGTTTTTTATACTTCAATAGTAGTTTGACGGATTGGTTAGATAACTATAAAATGTTTCATATGTTATCAACAAACAGCAAGGTTGTTATTTGTTACAAGTGATACAATGCTAAATATTTACTACACTTGATAATATCAAAATATGTCTATAAAAAGACACTGCATATAATTAACTTGTCACATCATTTTTTTTAATGAAGCAGCACTATAAGAGCTATATATTAGAAATGTTATTGAAGGCATGAGTAGAAATTTCTTTCATACACTGTAAAAAAAATATTGGGATATTTTCAACCCAGCATTGGGTCAAAAAGGGACAAGCCCAACCCAAACTATGCTTGGTTATTTTAGCCCAGAATGCTGGATTGACATAACCCATGGTTGGGTGAAATATAGAGATCTTTTGGGTTAATTTAGGGCCTTGTCCCTTTTTTTACCCAATGCTAGGTTGAATATAACCCAGAAATTTTTAGAGCATAGGGTAAGAGACCCTGACAAGTTTTTACTGATTTGTAACCATGCATTTTCTGTATTTTCTGGTTGTATTGTAATATTTTAACAGACTAAAGCCTTATTCAGATAGTAATTGATTCTCATGAGGATGTCTGTAAAATATATATTTGCATGCCTCCTCCACTATGAAACTCATGCATTCAGATGAAGATAAATTTGCAGTGGATATGTGAGTTTATAATTCGAAACACCTGGGCTGCCTCTGAACCGCATACCAGACATGGGGGCTTGTGACTTGGACTCGAGTTGACTCGAGTCGCTATTTTTGTGACTTGTGACTTGACTTGACAAAAAATAAAATACTTGAGAGTTGACTCGGACTTGGAAGTTAAAGACTCTAGACTTGACTTGACTTGAGACACGATGACTTGAATGACTTGAGTGTTAATCACATCATGCTTTCAGTTTGAATATAAAATATCTAAATTATTTTAAAAAATAAAGTTGACCCAGCTGGAGCGGAGGCTGAGAATGGCACTATCATCCGTCATGCCCTATCGTACCTTACGCACACTGCGCCTGCTTAGATCAGACATCAACATGTCATCTCAAGTTCGTTATTTCAAATAATATTTCAAAACACAGTGCGACGCGCTCGTTTTTTTCTGGGCGTGCGTGCGTTTTTGTGTGTGTGCGTGAGAGAGAGAGAGACAGAGAGAGAGATAGAGAGAGAGCGAGAGAGAGAGAGAGAGAGAGAGAGATAGAGAGAGAGGGAGAGAAAGAGAGAGGTGTTCAGAGAGGAGTCTGTTGGATGTTAAGCT
Organism: Misgurnus anguillicaudatus; assembly: GCF_027580225.2. Lineage (NCBI taxonomy): Eukaryota > Metazoa > Chordata > Actinopteri > Cypriniformes > Cobitidae > Misgurnus > Misgurnus anguillicaudatus. Next base: position 18,868,981 of record NC_073354.2, read on the forward strand.
GTTATTTGTTTTATGGACTCAATGTTGAAAATTTCAAACATTTCAAACACGGTTGGCAGAAGTGAAAAATAAATAATTTATGAACTTACAATATTGTTTGATTCCATGATGTATTTTACTGAACATGAGTATTTACAATGCAAATCCAAATTATTGTAATTTAATAATAGTTACTTACTGTAATCTTGTCTTTTTACTTTATTAAGATCAGATTCTGCAGGTAAAATTACAATAATAAGGTGACTTGCCCAAGAAAAAAAATACTTGGGACTTACTTAAGACTTGAAGGTTCAGACTTGAGACTTGCACATGTGTGACTTGGTCCCATCTCTGCCGCATACTGTACAGTAGGTACTGAATGAAATGAAGTCGTTAAAACAGTAGGTACTGTATAGTATGAATCCTGGTAGTATGAATAAGATTCGGACGTACTACATCCGCCATGTTGCTGTCACGGTGATCCGTGTCATGTTTTGTGTCTGTTCCGATTGTCGTCACCTGGACTCTTGTTAATTAATTACCTGCCTCATCACACCTGTGTATCGTTAGTCTGTTTGTATATATACCACTGCCTGTTGTATGTGCACTTGCCGGATGATTGTCGCTACTTTCATGTCTGTTCCTGTTTCTTGTATTGGATGTTCCTGTGTTACCAGCCCGTTGTTATATTCTCGTGTTTTGTTTCTTGTTCTGTTAATAAATGTTATTTATTTCATTGTGAACTCTGCACTTGCGTCCTAACTTCCTCACTCCTGCATCCCAGTCGTGACAGTTGCCACATCGCGAGACATACGTTGTCATAATTTCATGTCATTCCAGCGCAAATACAGCCGCGATGGGGCATCATGGCATAGTGAAGTGTCCATCGTATGCACACTGCAAAATCTAACGGGAAGTAGTAGGTCATCCGGTTACTTTTCGCGTACTGTTTTTCGAATACTATGTATTCGGACATACTACTCGCCTCGACTACTGCTTTTCATGTACTATATAGTATGGTAGTAGGCGGTTTCAGACGCAGCACTGGAAATGCGCTGCATGTGTGGTTAATTACATGATCATTCAAATGACCCGGATACTTCATTATTATCTATATGAAATACTGTTGTGTAATGGAATACATTTTTAAAATTGTATTTAGCACTTGTTGCTTGCTAATAATAGACATTTTAAAAATGTTCGTGGTTTTCTTCACTTTATTTTTATCAGCTCACACTCGCTGTAGAAGAGCGATAAACGATTGTCTTTTCGTCATTTCAGTTATGAAGATGTTAATGTTTAAAATTTTCGCAAAAACAGATGCATCTCTGGTGCAAAATAAACGTGAAGCGCGTGACCAAACATTGCTTTTTAGTGGTCTAAAAGGATCTGCAGAATGACTTTTCCAATGATCCCCTTTTATAATCTTAGAGATGTGAATTCGGACAGCAATTAAATTACCACACAACCTTGGTGTCAAAAAATAGTAGGTAATTTGGCGGAAAGTTTTACGTGGTGGTTGAACAAAAACACAGACATTCTGGATTCGGACAGCAATACTGTAAAATGTTTACCCCTGTAAATGATAAAAATAACGTCCCTGCGTCAAAACAGTTACTGTGCGAATAGGGCAAGTAAAACCATAATACACATATTATTCAGTAGTATTCTCAATATTATGTCATAAAGAAAATATTTTGGCACAATATTACACGGGACAAACTCTAGCTCTCGGTTTCACAGATAAGGCTTAAGATCTTTAATCCTTGACTAAAACACATTTGCATATGAAATTTGCATTGTTTGCACGTGAAATTCAGACGTGACTATGCTCAATTTGTCGGCTTTAGCTATCTTGAAGTATCAATATGTATATTTATTTAACTTACTAGGGCTGGGTTTCCCGATAACGATTGAACTTAGCACTTAAGAGCGCTTTCTACGATCTACTTAATGAACATTTGTTGTTCATTTACGTGCGTTTCTGAAAGATGCACGTAAAACAATCGCTCGCAGGTGGGTTTTAACTCTTTCCAGGTGGGTTTTAACTCTTTCGCCAGCAGCGTTTTTTTAAAAAGTTGCCAGCCAGCGCCAGCGTTTTTCATGATTTTCACAAAAGTTTAATGCATTCCAGAAAATGTTCTTCTTTAAAAATATAAACATACAATATACCAAATGAAAGAACAGACCCTCTGCTTTCAAACGAAAAAATCCTTTTCATCCTACCTTCAGTAGTTATTTTGTAATCAGCTCTTGAATATGGGTAGGTTTCTGCAAAAACACCACATTTTGAGCAAAAAGTTAATTCCATTTTTGTGACGGACTTTTCATAGAGGTCCCATTCAGAGCGATCTTTAAAACAGACACGGACAGGCAGCCGCTTGCCGTAGGGCAATACTTCCGGGCTTAAAAAGTTGCGGAAAGCCGGAAATACTCGTCATTGGCAGGGAAGCGTTTTCTCTTGATTGACGAAAGAGTTAAGTGCTACTTACAAGTCGCTATCCGTTTGTCAAGTGCTGAAATATCACCAATAAAATGACTCGAATTTGTAGCAGAAGCTTGTTTAGGCTAATTACCTTCAACAGATGTGCGCTAATATTTTTAATATTATTATTCATAATTGTTCAATGACTTTTTTAATGTTTTAATAATTTGTGCATAACAAAATATTCTTTAGTAATCCGTATTTAGTAACTACTCGTCCCACTGCGAAATGCCTTCTGCATTTTATATTATAGTTTAGATTATTATTTGTTTTTATTTTCTATGTTTATTTATTATTATGGATTATTGCATTGTACCGTAAATATTTATTTGGTTTATTTAATTAGATGCCATTTCCCTTCTAATTTTTTTAGATCAATTATAGCAGCAATCGGTAGGAACCATTTATCAATTTGCTATACCAACTTTTACCAGAATACAAAAAACTTTTATCAACTTGTACCAAATACGTTTTCCTTCTTTATTAATTTATGTTTAGTCATTTAAATTTGATTTCTCATTTGAATTTTAAATATATTATATTATATTATATTATATTATATTATATTATATATTTAATATAAAATAAACAAAGAAGAACCCAATAAATAAATATACATTTAAAACATTACATTATCGTCATTGCAGGAGTGCAATTTGCTGGTTGTCCCGGAGGTGACCTTGTCTTACAGTGCACCTAAGAGTTAACGATTACTCCAGAGCACTTGTAGATCTACGATGATTTTCAAGTGCTACTTACGTTATGAAGTCTTTTGGGAAATGGCCCGTAATTCTAAGATGATTTGTACGATCGTTTTTACGATCTACTTAGCCTTAAGATGCTTTTGGGAAACCCGGCTCAGATTGTCCGACCTCCTCACTCACTTTTTTCCAAGCAAGATCCTTTTTATTCCTGTTTCTATAAAAGTATGAATTTGTGTCCATTGTTGTTTTGTATTTCTGCCTCAGCTTGTTACGTTATAATCACATCACTACTAGAGCAAGCTTCTGATTGGTTATCGCGCCGTGAATATCCACCAAAGTTCAGATAAAAAAAAAAAACAGGTGAATTGCAGCATTCTATTGTGGCTGGATGTCTATTGTGGCTTTGCATTGACTTAACCTGTAAATCACCCGCGTTAACACTTCATTCACGTCTAGTGTGAACGCACAACAAGGCATGCTTATAAAAGATGCTTAAAGATTTTAATTGTCACTAAGTTTTAGTCCTAGCTTTAGTTAAGCTTTGTCTGTAAAACCAGGCCTAGAAGTTTTAAGAACGTCCTCATCTAACTTTGGACTTTTTGCTCTTTTGACCAACGATAAACAACTCTAGTTAACTCAAAGATGGCTCAGCAGTGTTTTTGACCCGTCTGGCAGCCAAAGCTCCAAGACGAGGTGAAAATCATGCTGCGAATATTTGAAAGAGGATATAAAGGGTCAGTCTTCCCTAAAGATCGGCTCTGACAGCATCAAGTGTCTTTTGCATTTGACATGGCCCGGGGCCTGACCTCAGTTTCCCCCCACATCAAGCTTCACTTCAAGGGACTCGCTTTCTATGCGAGCTTTGATATCATTACACCCACAGCCTCTCACCTCTTGGCGGTGACTGCTTCTCACAAAATATGTTAAAAAGCAGTGACAGTCTGAGGTAAAATAAAAATTGTGTGGGAGACGGTGCCGACGTGCCAAGTTAACAACTTTCTCTGCTGCCGTAGGAGAGGAGATGGAAAGTATTAGCAAGTTTTTTTGGAATTAGTGAGTTGAATTTTCTACAAATTAAATCCAAGGGCAAAGGCAAATAGCCGAAAGTATTAGAGTCTGTTTAATTTGCAAAAGAAAAAAAACATGAGTTGGGAAGGATTCTTCATTCTCAGCTACTTAAATAGCTTTGTAATTGAAAACAACTTCATAGACGCTCCTCTGAGAACTCATCCAGACACTGGCTTATAAGCCACCGAGAAAACGGTCTACAAACAAACATGTCTGTGTGATTAATGGCTCGTTCTGGTATGGTGAAGTTAGCCAGGTAAAATATTTGCGACGGGCAGTCGTAGTGTAAACATGGAGGTGGGGCTGAGGGGTGTGTGGGGGTTTGCCAAACTTTCAATGTCACTCGTCTCTTTTCACTTTTAACAGCAATGAAAAGATGTTTCTGATAATAATAACAATCTGTTATCTGGAGGAACAAAGTGACAGATCTAATCAGCAAATGCATAATCCTTCTTTTTATCCTCCATCTGCAACATCAGGTAGCTGTATTCTGATGGGGAGGATTTCAGTTCCTGCTGACGTGGGTCTCCTCCATCTCACCTCCCCATGGGAAAGCGTCTCTCGCTTTTGGAGAAATGTGCGATTAATGGTTCTCTTGCTTTAAATGACAAATTGTTCAAGCCGCCCTCCCACTGGGACTGCCGTCAGCATTATATTGGCATAATTTCTATCGTATCTGCACCTAACAGCGTATCCACCGACAGTGTTAATGTCATTCTAACAATGCTGAGAGAATTTCCAGAATCCTCCGATATAATTTGCAACCTCAAAAGCAATCAGGAAAGAGTTATCCTTATTCAGGGCGAATTCTTGTTGCTTTTCACCCCTTAATCTGAATTCACTTTTGTTTCACTCTCTGCACATTCTGCTTTATAGCCTTTTGATTTTCAAGACTCACAATCAATTACAGTGTATCAGGTAATCAATTAAGCGTAAGCTTTGTGTATTGGCAAAAAGAGAGAGGTAATGTGTCTCGTCTCTCTCTCTCTTTCTCTCCCCTCTCCCTTGGTGGTGCTAACTCAAAATAGTTCCATTACTCTGGTTTCACTTTTCTTCCTTCACACTCCAAGCTTGAAAATAAAATGCAAGTCTGCTAATCTCGTCCATTTTTAATGTTTAATTTCGTTCTGAAAGCATACGGTCGTACTACCTCAAAAACAAACTCCGCTCTGAGATTTGAGGCACAGAATGAGGCGGTCACAAGTTATTGCTCATGATCTCTCATTTCACTTCACATAATTGCCTGCATCCTTGAGGTATACGTCAGGAGCCGGCGCTTCCAAAATAACCGTCTCAATAAAACAAGATGTATGTGACAACGGTGTGAGAATGTAGTTTCGCTCGGGGGAGCGGGTTCTGTGTTGTGTAATAAAAAATGGCTTTGCGTTCTTCCCTGAGAACCAGACTTGTTATTGGTTTACTTGCCTGGAAAGTGCACGCTTGAGAGCCAGTCTTCACCTTGGACCGAGGTTGTCTTGTGGCCCTTTAAGCCTGTTTCACCCATTTACACACATTCGCAAAACCCATAAGGCTATAAACGTCAGACATTTTGCTCTGTTCGTATATAAATTGTAATTTATACGTGTGAATGGATTGCTATGGATTTTATACAGTATGTCATAACTTTTGACATTTTCTATAAAAGCAGAGTTTGTTGGCATTGAAACATGACTCAGATGACCTGGAATGATAATAGGATTCAAAACTTGACAGACCTATAAACAAAGAACGGAATGCAGCATGTTTATTTGTGGGCATGGATATGATAAGCAAATGGTCATTCATAACATTATTTGGTTTACAAGTCAAAGGAGATGTATTTATATGCTAAATACCAACCGGCTCCAGTATGAATTTGGAAAGGGGTATTTTTCAAACATACTGTACCTGCCAATAATCAGTAACAAGATCATGTTATGTAAGGCAGTGTTTTCCAACCAGGGGTCGGGTCCCTCAGGGGGGCCTCAGCAGCAGGGGGTCTCAAGATGACTTAAAATTATTAAAAAATGGACAAAACAAGCATTAAAATAAACTAAAACAAGCAAAAATCAAGATGTTTCTTATTTTTCCGACCATTTTAGTAGCAAGTATACATCTGTCTAGTCAGTTCAAGTTCTATTTAATTTATGTGGAAAAAAATTGTGAATGATGGGCCTTTAAATATTGTTGTGGGCAACTACTGTAGGGGGGCCTGAAGTGAAAAGGTTGGGAACCACTTATGTAACGATACATTCACACGGGTCGTAAGCGTTGATGCTTCCCATTTACTTTTAATGGGTGACGTCATGCGATGCCGAACTGAATTGTGGATCCGTCTGCACCGCTTCACTGCCGTTGCTCTCAGCAGAAGTTGAACATTTCTCAACTTTTTAAGCGGCAACGCGTGCGGCAGTCAATCAGATCTCTTATGCAAATAACCTAGACAGAGCCAGCCAATTACGTTTATGGAAGACCGGAGCATGTGTAGCGGCAATTGTGATTGGCTGTTGGCTACGCTTCAGACAAGCCTTCCGTCAAGCGTTAACGCTTCTGTCTCGTATGAATGTACCGTAAGGGATAATGTACAGGCATCTAGTTGATATCACAGAAAAAACAGTGTGATCAGGACTCGACGTGAAGCGGAGGGTGTTGAATCACACTGAAGGGGCTTATTTCACGACAACAACTGGCTGCCTGTGCATTATCCTGCTTATTACACGACTACTTACATTATAAGTAAGGTAAAATTAAATATGGATCAGAAATATTTTATTTGCTCATTTTTAATGAATGTAGTAGAGCTTTTGCGAGGAAAACATTTATTTTTTAAAGATAAGACAAGACGTTCAAATGCCATGAACACGCTACTTGGTTTAATCATTTGTAAATATAATCTATTTATATACAGTATATAGGAGACATTTCACAAGACTTTTTTAAGATGTAAATTAAATCTTTGGTGTCCCCAGAGTATGTATGTGAAGTTCTAGCTCAAAATAGCATATAGATCATTTATTATAACATGTTAAAATTGCCACTTTGTAGGTGTGAATAAAAATTTGCCGTTTTTGGGTGTGTCCTTTAAAATGCAAATGCGCTGATCTCTGCACTAAATGGCAGTGCCGTGGTTGGATAGTGCAGATTAATGGGCATTATAATCTCCTTCTGACATCACAAGAGGAGCCAAATTTCAATTACCTATTTTTTCACATGCTTGCAGAGAATGGTTTACCAAAACTAAGTTACTGGGTTGATCTTTTTCACATTTTCTAGGTTGATACAAACACTGGGGACCCAACTATAGCACTTAAACATGGAAAAAGTCACATTTTCATGATATGTCCCCTTTAAAGATAAAGTAACAATCCTTAGGAAACATACCACACAGCTTCAATAATGGTTTAAACAGTGAAGTATCTTATTTCGCAGCCTAAGGACTGTCAACATATCATTCAGCACAAATGAATAGATGGTTTTGGAAGATTTGTGTGAACTGGAGGTGCACATTATAATACATTAACTAATACAGCATTTTCAGCAGTTAAAAGATTGATACAGGTTACTGTATTCAATAATAAATAATGTTATCCATATGCAGAACTTCAATTTTGGTGACAAAGATGTCAACTTTTTTTTCACTTTGCATTTTAAACCTGCAGAAAAGCTGCTTCGGTGTCACATTTGCTCACTTTCCTACAAACCATTCCCGGTGTCACGGATAACTGTCCATTCTGTTTAGTTCTGTAAATAAATGATAGCATTGTCTAATCCACAGTCTCTGGGAATACTGACAACTGCCTGTGAAATCCCCTGACATCTTATTTTAGGCAGCTCTCCCGGAGCCTAGAGGAGTCGGGCCAGCGGAGCAGATGCCCCGGGGCAGCGAGGCAGAAGCCGGGCCGCGCAGCAGCAGAGCTGGCTCCGTTTCCAGACAGTGAAGTGGGTGTTTTCAGCTGCCTTATCTGTTCTCATACTGTAGACCCCGGGAGCAGTTGCTCAGGAGGAGCGGGCGTGGGATTAAAATAATTGGGCATGCGGTTGCGCAGTCACAGACCTCCGTTCGACTGCGCGATGGGGTTGTGCTGATTCTAATTAGAAGATTTGCCTGTGTTTCCACACATTTGGAGCAGAAAGATCGGCTCACGAGACGGACCACATGATCCAAGTCAATTATCATTAATTTGATGTTTGTCTGGCTGCTTCGCTGGTGTGAGGTAGCTGTCGGAGCTCTACTTGCTGGAGTCCTTGACTCTGACATCGGTTAAAGTCGTTAAAACAGCTTCAAATGGTGCTGCTTTGAGTCCCACTGCTCTCCCCTTGCTACATCAAACATCAGTGACAGGCATGAGAACGGTTCCCATTGCGAAAACGCGGTCACAGTCATCCCTTGACAACCACAGTGATATGTTCGCTTCCATCATTTTAAAGGACAAAATTTAAGATAAGCTGGAGTCCCGGAGGTCCTGTCTTGTATTTTACAGAGGGAGAGAGACACCTCAGCAGAAATGAAGACGACAATTATACTGTCATCATGTGCCTAGAACTGCCGATGCATCAAAGTGTGTATACCTTAAAGACCACCTGAATTGGATTTTGTCCATCAACAGTATATGTACATCTATTAAAAACATACATATTAATCACTAGCACTGTATAAATCAATCTCATATAGATTCTCCCCAGAATAAGAAAGTCCGTAAAACCACCTGCACACTGAGTTGCAGTTAGCAAAACAGGGCCCATGTCTGTGACCTAACTAAAACTGACTGGCTAATAAGAGCCTTTCGATATGTCGTGCCAAACCTCTTGATTCAATTGGAAATATGTATATAAGAAAACTGCATTTGTCAGACAAATTCACGGGATGTTGAAATGAGAAGTGGAAAATCTTTGCATGATGAATGCAGAGTTGACTCACAAACAGTGATGTGGTTTGTTCATTTTATATCTGGGGTCGAATTTTGATTTGGTTAGCGGGCGTAATTGTCATCAAACTAACCTTAAATTTGTCTGATGGGATTCTGCAATTTGCAAATGTAGTGATTTATGAGGTATGCTTGAGAAACCTATCAAATAAACAGACAGAACTGGAAACTGCAAGACACAAACCGCAATCAGAGCGCAAATCGTTACGCTAACTTAAAACTTCTCTCTTGTTTACAATTAGTTTTGCAACACTTGCCTTTTTGGATGTGGTACAGATGGCTCTGATGAGCTTCTTGTGCAGGCCCATCTTGAGCTGAGAACTACTGTACGGCTGGGTAACTGTCTACTGTTACGACGGAGATCTGTCAAGGCTGACTTCCCGTACTTCCTCATTCCTGCACAATCCCGTCATCTAACAGCATTTGCCTTACTTTTCCAATCATACTGTGGCAAATCAGAGTAGTGGAATAGGATTCTGACCCTCCATCTGGACAGCTCAGCTATCGACCATCCACGGCAGGAGCTAAAAAGAAGAAGAGAGAGACAGAGAGAAAAAGAGCTAAATAAATTAATGTACCCTATTTAACCATCAGATGTCAGTATGTGGCTAGTGCGGAGTGAACTAAGTGAAGCATTGTCTGGCATCGGTATGAAATGATTATGTGGAGGGAGACAAAAAGAGCAAGTAACAGAACCAGTAATGGATAGGGATTTTTGTTAGAGCTGGTAAATAAACTGAAAACCTGATTTTATGTATAGGTACACTGGAGCTAGTTGTCACACTATGCTTTAAGAGTAATCAGAACATAGCTGTCAACCCTCCTGTTTTTCCCGGGATTCTCCCATATTCTACCATTCTTGCCCACCATCATCACGTTTAAATAATTACCCGCATTTCTCCCGTATTTTTTTGCTTTCTATAAAAACCCCACAATTGGTGTATTTGATGTTTGCTACATTCACCTCCGGTAAAGCAGACGGAAGTATATCTGTAACATGTCACTCAAAGACAACGACCAATTAAACAAGTAGAAAAAGCTTCCCGGGGATGGGTTGAGGATTATGAGCCGCACGCGAAGCTACAAGCACCGCGCGCAAGTCTGCCCGCCAGCATACAAAAACCTGACAAAAACTCACACATTTGGATGTGTGTGCTGTGCATTTTTATATAACTTTCTTGATGAGTAATATGACCTAGAAAAATAAGTCTTTAGACAGAAAAATATCAAATCTAAGTGAATTTGTGATTAAAACAAGCTAAATAATCTGCCAATGAGGGGGATTGTTAGGGTGTGGGAGATTTCTCTCATTTTCAAATCCCAATGTTGACAGGTATGGATCAAAATGATTTGTTTTGCACATGCTTTATCTTTATTTAGTGTAAGGCAGTGTTCACACTTGTAGTTTGGTTCTCTTGGTTCCTCTGTTTGCTTAGCATTCGCACTGGCATTCCCGAAGACATAAGGATAGAGGGCAATTTTGGTGGCTTTTACACAAAGCCCCCCCCCCCCCCCCTGCTCATATTGTTAGAAACAGGGTTCCCACATCTTAGTTAACTTCAAATTCAAGGACCTTTCAAGACGTTCCAGGTCCAAAACCCTCAAATTCAAGGACTAATGTGGGGACACATTTCAAGTAAGAGCAAGGTTACATTGTGTTACCTTTTAAGATACATTGTTACAGTTCCCTTTCGAGGGAGCTCACGCTGCGTCACTGCGGTGACACTTTGGGGATGCCTCCAGGGGTGTGTCTGAATGTGTATATCAAATTCAACCAATGGTGAGGCTTAACGACAAAGACAGGGTGATGCGGGAGCCAGGAAGTATATCACTATCTGAAATATTGCCAAAGACGGCGTTACAGGGACGCAGGAAGTATGGCAAGGGAGACGCAGTGTCTCGTTCCTTTCTCAAAGAACAACAGGTACATATGTAACCCGAGACATTTTTATGTGTCAAACACAACTATGCAAAAAAGCATTTTGGTATGAATCAACATTTGCATACAGAAGATATAAGCATTTAAAGTGAACAGTTTAGCACGTGTGCTTAAAAAGTCTAGACTTTTTATGATATTATCCTACACTACACAGGAAATAATATGGATTTTTCATCCCAGAAAACTTCTTACATAAAATAGATTCAAGCACTTTCAATGACCTGTATGTATGTATGTATGTATATTTTCAAAAACTTCCCAGGGCCTTGAATTTTTTCCCCCAGATTCACAAACTTTCAAGGATTTCAAGGACCCGTGGGAACCCTATAGATATTTAAGTGCCAAGAAAAAGACTTTATAATAAAGTGAAATCTTTATAATAATTATTTTAAAGTGTGTTTGTGCACACATTTCTGTGAGCTGTGCACACTGTGCCCCCTTAAGAAATGGTTTAAACGTAATAATTTTGTTGACCATTACAGTGTGGTTACCAAGAGCAGCTCTGCCTTCGCCGTCCTTTGGATGAGACGTAAAACTGAGGTCCTGACTCTCTGTGGTCATTAAAAATCCCAGGATGTTCTTTGAAAAAGAGTAGGGGTGGGCCCCGGCATCATGTTCAAACTTACCAATTGGCCGACTAATCATCCCCTCATACTTATTGGTGATGTCTGCTCTCCACTAATAAGCTGGTGTGTGGTTTCCAGGTGGATGGTGCACATTGGTGGTGATTGAGAAGAATCCTCCTTTCATATGTAAAGTGCTGCAGAAAAGCACTATTTTAATGTAACAAATACATTTTAATTAATTAATTATTATAATTATTTGTGTGTGACAACTACCCCTGACCCTCACAAAAATGTCATTCCTTATAAGTAACAAACTGATCCCTTATATCTCAGTGATGGAGCATTGCGTTAACAGCACAAAAGGTCATGGGTTCGAACCCAGGGAACACACTTGTAATGAACTTGAAAAAAAAGCATCTGCCAAATGCATAAATGTGATTATGGTGTACATCTTTACTCTCGCAAACTATGTAATGGCACACTGTAGTTAGCTCTATGTAAATCTTAACTCTATCCCTCCATGTTGCCCTGAGCAAATTTTAATCTAAGTAAACCTATTTAAGTTAATCTAGAGAGCCTTTGCCTTATGTAATTAAACTTCTTGTGATTACTCCAACATGACACTCTTTGTTTCGTAAATTCCACTCACAGGGTGTCTATACAGTAGTAAGGGTAAGGCTTAATGGATTACTCCACTGACTGGCCGATCATATCTGCTGATGACCATATGCATCAAAACTCTCTAGAGCCTCCTAACTTCACCATCATGCCCTTGATAAGTGTGGTCTGTTTTATCCTCCCCAGCAGAAGGCTGGAGCTTATCTACTGCAACCTGAGCTCCCAACATTAATCACTCTCGCAGCAAAGACAGAAATTAGTTACAGTGCTATCTAGCCAGCCATCTCACAATGATTAACGTCAACCCCCGATGTCTGCTTGACATTGCCCATGTATGATCTGGTTGAACAGAGAGCACCCTACAGTGACCCCGAGGACAGGAGGTAAATCCAGACCAGACAGGAGCATAATGTTTTAAGCCATTTATCTTTGAACATTTATAAGCTTTATCTTTATTTGGCTTTAAAGTTTAAATCTGTAGTCATGTCTTGAAAAATATTGACCGGTTTTAACACTGCCCTTCTTCAATGGTTAACCAAACTGGTAGACCTGCCATTGTAGTAAAATCATTATACTGCCATTATATTCAATAATTAATTCGAAAAATTGTCTAAACACACTGTACTTAATCATTAACAAAGAAATTTGCCATACTCTACTGCGAACACACTATAAACTGAGACAGCAGAAAGTACACTGTAAAAATGTCTTGTTGCACTTAAATTTTAAGTTCAATCAATTTGAAATGTATCTCATCTTTCTTGAAAGTGAAGAGTGGCTATAAAATATAAAGTTGAAATAACATAAGCTAGTTCAACCTTATTTTAATAATTTATAGCAACTCCTCACTATCTCTCTCGTTCAAGTTCAAGAAGGTACAAAAGTTGTCACTGGGGTGGTACCTTTCTAAAAAGTACACTTTTCAGTCTAAAAACTACCTTAAAGCAGGGCTGGACTGGGACAAAAAATTGGCCCTGGCATTTTGGCCCAGACCGGCCCACTACATAGGATCACAAATCTTTGTGCAACCTTGACTATAACTCCATATAATGATAAAGTAGAAAAGTATAAGAGCTGACACGTGACATTACAAAAATGTAAGCGCTGTAAAAGGCTTTGCAGGTTTTAAAAATAATAGTATAAGCCAGTGAGTGCATAATGTTGTGCACCTTATGATAACACTGAGACAAGATAAATGTTACAATGACAAGCCACAAGCCCCATTACAGTGTGTGCAGAAAATTTTGATCACTTTTTTTCTGAACACCTTTTACCAATTCCAAACCAAAGTAATTTAAATGAACAACATTAATTTTGTATATATATTTTTCTTTCATCCTATTTTATGCCCTTGCTGCCCGAATCAGGATTTATTGTATAATGATCATACCTCAATTTTGCAATTTCCATGCATGGCATCTTTCTTATAGACATAAATAATGAATGTCCAGTGTGTGTAAAACATTTTTGGCCCATTTTAAATGTAAAAGAAATGTGCCTAATAATTCTGCACACTTGAATATAAGGTGCTTTTTTCTCCAGTCAGCCATCATTAACAATAATGTATTACTTATAAATGCTTTATTTACAAAATTAATGGTAGTTATTAAAATTTATTTGGTTGCAAACAGCCATTGATCTATCATTTGTTGCTTTGACTGTGTTTTATTAAGAGGATATCTAACAACAGTGTTTTAAAAGCAGTTCTGCTTACCGCATGTCAACTCGCTTCTCAGTCGTCTCTTATTTTGACAGACGCACACTGACGCTGCATGCTTCATAAAATGCCCTAAAAGTTGTTATTTGGGGTAGCCAAATGTCAAAACGAAAAGAACCAATGGGCTGCTGATTAGGTGTCTCCTGGGCCGGTCTGTCCGGAAAAAAAAAACATCTTACGCTAACTTTTTTGGAAAATGCAGTACATTGCCACCGCACCTTTTAGCGGCATTAATGAATGACATTAAAACAAAGAAAGAAAGCAACGGGCTGCGTTGCGCGATGAACAAGTGTTATGGGCTGGTCAGACAAAAATAGTGCGAGATGTATGATACGTGTATGATACTCGCTCTCTGTTTCTTGTGTCAGATCATCGCTCTCTGTTTCCATCTGACACAAGAAACAGAAGGGGAGGGGTTGGGGCTTGTTAAGAGATGATTGGGCCAGCCCAATGTCAGTATGGAAAATGAACCAATGGGCCGCTGTCCATGCTTTATGAGGCCGGTCGTTGGCCAATTAAAAAAAATATATATATATCATATTATATTCACCGGCCCCCAAGGACGTCGGCCCACCGATGCCCGGTATGCCAGATTACCAGTCCAGCCCTGCCTTAAAGTTACAGTATACAGCAGGGGTCTTCAACGTTTTTTGGGTCGGGGACCCCTTAGATGAGAGAGGCATGGAGCGGGGACCCCCTAATACTAAATGTGTAAAACAGAGATATTTAAGTAAGCAGTAAGGTACGAGAGGCTGCCTTTTCGTATTAGGCACAACGCAAAGTGGAGTAAGGTACAACTGATGACCAATCAGAATGAAGGACTGGAACTGTTTTATAAATAGAAACAAACCATATTGTAACACAGCCATACTATATTACAGTTTTTCTCCACTGGTTTGGCTCATCTCCCGAAACAGAAACCACATTCCCAAAACAACATGGACAAACCTCCAAACCACGTGGCAAGTGTTCACAACAGAATTGAATTTCTCATTCATTTCATCAAATTGCAAATATCTAAGTACATGTCTCAATAGCTCAGTACATCTTTGCAACTGATTAAGTACAGTTAGCCTACATTTAGCAGAATTTCCAAGTGAATAGATCTTGTTGATCTAAACTGATTGGTTGATTCTCAGTCTAATGGTTGTTTACTCCAAAATGTGTCAGCGTTATTTCATTGTATAAGTCATCACATGCACAATAGTCTGTTCAATTGGCAAAATGAGTCAAGAACATAATACCATGAATAACATATATGAATGCTTTGAACATTTGATAAATTTATTACAGCAATTGACAGTCAGGGAAAACTAAAACTTGACTAACAAAGTAGGAGTTTACGCTTTTGTAGAGAATAATGGCATTGGAAGGAAACGAGGCCCCTCACATCCTCGTGTTTGTGGATGAAGCTGGCTTCAACCTGGCCAAGGGCCGAAGACGTGGCCATAAAATTATTGCCCACCGGGCCATGGTGGATGTCCGAGGCCAGTGAGGGGGCAATATTACTATGTTTGATGCCATATCTGAGAATGGTGTGGCCACTCACATCCCCAGTCTTGGCCCATACTATACACAGATGCTCCTCATCTTCTTGGACCGCCTTCAGTTTGATTTGATCCCTCAAAATGAGAAAGGTCTCGTCGGGCCTCACCTACCACAATATGTCATTGTATGGGACAATGTGAATTTCTACCGTGGCCTGCTAATCAGGGACTGGTTCACTACTCATCCAAGGATGGTCATGGTGTTCCTACCACCTTACTCTCCTTTCCTCAATCCTATTGAGTTTTTCTCCTCTGGGAGGTGGAGATATATGAGCATAGGGCTCAAAATCAAAGGTCCCTGCTCCATGATGAACGCTGCATGTTAGGATATTACAGGAGATCAGTGTAGGGGATGGTTGCGACATGCAAGCTGTTTTGTTCCCTCGTTGCATTGCAAGGGAGAATATACACTGTGATGTGGATGAGAATCTGTGGCCAGACAGACAGCAGCGTGTGGATGGTCAGGAGGGTGAGGATGGTGGCCAGGAGAGGAAGGGTGAGCACAGCGACCAGTGAAAAAATGTTAGTTCTGAAACTCCAGCATTATTTACAGCACTGTAGGCTGCATATCATTTTCATTGTTTTTTTTGTGTTTATATTAGAGTATATTATGCTCTATATATTTTCTTTTTGGTCTGGTGTATGGAAGTTACTTTGTGTGTGAATAAAAGTGGTTACAATTTCCTTGGCAGTGTGAGTGCAATGTGTGGTGTCAAACCTTGGAGGCTACTCTTACCCTAAAATCCTATTTTTTTTTTTTCAGTTTTATACACAATTGTATTCTGTTAGCTAGACAAAAAACAGTAGTATACAGTATATACCTGTACCAAACCTTTTCTAGAAGGTATCATTCCAGTGACAACTTTTGTACCTTCTTGTAGCTTTTTCGGAAAGTGTAGTCAAGAAAGTTGAAATTAATTGATTAACTTAAAAATTTAAGTGCAACAAGGATTTTTTTTTTTTTTTTTTAGAAAAATATACACAACCACTTAAATTTGTATCTGCTTGGCTTGTAAATGCTGTGAACATGGAAATACATTTTTAATTCAGTTTAATTCAATCAAAATATGATTATTAATGATGGCCAATACTAAAATAGAAGAAAAAAATTCAATAATAAAAAATATTTTTATTTAATTAAGATTAAGATTCAATTACTAATGATGGCCAACACTGATAACGTCTTAAAGAGCACCTATTTCATTTCTAAAAAAAAACAATTGGTATTGGAACAATGTGTTTGTCTTATTTATGGTTAAAAAAACATTATTTTCTTTGACTGACAGACAAAATTTAGCCTTGTTTTAGCCAAAATTGCTTGCTGGGAACTAACAGGCTGAGTCCGAAGCGGGAAGAATTATGATAATGTCGGTCTTGTCTACGTCAACAGGCCCAGGAAGTAAACTGTTGCCTACAATCCATATGTTTGTTCTAGTCCAAGAAAAGAGATTTACATTGGAGACAATAACTTGCGTCATCATTTACTTTGGGGTTTGTACCATTTGCATATCATTAACATGTACTAACACAAACTTACACACCAAAGGAAATGTAAAATCGTGAATCGGACCATAGATGCTCTTTAATTTCTGTAATTATAAAAACCCAAAATAAGTTCAGTCCATTCAGGCTGAGACAGCTACTGCCAGCACTGACAGGAGCAGGTACACAAGGCATACTGTACCCATTCACCTCCTCTACTTTCCCCTCCTCCTCTGGCTGTTTATATCTCTCTCCCCCTTCCCTCCTCATCTGGTTCCAGCGCTCTGTTATAGATGTACGAGTGGGTGTCTCTGTGACCCTCTGGCAATGCAGACAGTGGTGTGAAGAAACTTCTCTGCCAAACAGATTATTGATTTCGCGTTGTAGTTGAGATCTTATACACTTTACGTCTCAAAGCATATTTATTAAGCATCATCGAATCACTGTTACCAAGGATACAGAGCTGAATCACCCAATGTTGCAGACAGCAGGTGAATTCCAATAGGAAGGGTTCATCCCTATATGTGCCCTATTCCCTTCGACGGTCAGAACTCTTGATGTGTATACTCTTAAGGGGGATGCACGATTGTGTTTCATACTGTGCTTTATTAAAATACACTTGGCAAATAGAGCAATGGAAAACAACGTCATTTTCTCTTCATCCTTCCCTTCAAGGGCGCAAAAACACAATGTTTGCCCAGTGTAAGTTTGCCAAGGTTTTTTTTAAGTACAGTTTATATTTACTTTTGTTGACTTGGATAATGTTTTGCTTAGGTTTATATGACTATAAAATATGTAAAACTGTATAAGACCACTTTACAAAGCAACACATTTTGAACATTTAAAAAAAAAACTTTTAAAGGTCACGTTATTTCTGATCTCATTTTTAAACCCTAGTTAGTGTGTAGTGTTGCTATAATAGCATAAATATTACCTGTAAAATGATAAAGCTCAAAGTTCACTGCCAGGCTATATATTTTCTTTAACAGAATTTGCCTTTCAAAGCCTACAGTGAACGGCCGGTTTGGACTACAGCCCTCTATTCCCTGCATTAATGACATCACTAGAACAGTTTTTTGACTAACCCCCGCCCACAGGAATACGTCAGTCGCTAGCTAAGCTAACGGCAAGCTAAGCTGCTATCAAATCACAACACACTAAACAAGCTACACAATCAGAACTCGTTACGTTTTCTGAAGGAGGGACTTCATAGAATAAGGAAGACATCAGCCCGTTTTGAGGACAGTGGAAACAGCGCTATAGAGATAAGTAAATTGTGTGAAAAATACATGTGAAACATGAACACGTTATATTGCGCAGTGTTGTTTTCGTCAACAATGACAATAATAAAATGATTTCGTTGACGCACCTTTTTTTATGACGCTAACACGACGATGACTAACTAAAAATGGCTCTAAGGTAGCGAAAACAAGACACTTTCGAGTTTTCCTTGACGAGACAAGATGGAACAAAAATTATTATAAGTCTGATATTCACAATGCATGTCATTTCTGCCATTTTTGCGCAAAATCTGTCTGTTTTTAGCTAAAAAAGTATCAGCAATGCTGCCGCTTCCTATCCTTTTTTGTGTATGCCCACTACCCGGCTGCCGCCATGCTGCACAGGCGCACCAGATTTCACACAACAACAACACACCTGCGGCTGTGGCGAGTTCGAAGGCGGTGACACCAATAAACAACAAGATTATTTATGAACATACTTTCAGTATAATCCATGAGAAAGAAAAACGGAATGCATATTGCGAGACGACGGTAAATGTGGCCACAAACTAGGTGGACAGAATACCACCAACCTCAAGCGGCACCTGAAGGCTCATCACGCTAATATTTTTTTAAAGGTAACTAACAAGTCACGCTGTTAGCATATCATATGCATTCAATTTTACTCGACATTCGGCTTGTGACACATTTCATGGTAAGCTTAACGTTTTACATGTATCTACTTGTCAAACCTAAGCCCATTTTCAGTACTTTTTGTGGTGTATTTAAATAACAAGGCAAGGCACGTGTTTCTCAACTTTATAAGCAAGGTCTCAGTGTAACACATAAACTCAACATGAGGGTATATCAGGCTAAAATTTTTTGTTATGACATGCGCAAAAGGCACACCGACTAAAACAACGGCAAGCCCTCAGGGACAACCTTACTGCACATTTTAATAGTTTAAATACACCACACTTTTTAACCTAAATTAATTTGTTAAAGACTACTTTTTTTACTATAATTGACTTAAACTTGACTAAAACCTTTTTGCGGTTTCATCGACAAAAATTTGACTAAAACCTTTTTGCGGTTTCATCGACTAAAACTTGACTAAAACCTTTTTGCGGTTTCATCGACTAAAACTTGACTAAAACCTTTTTGCGGTTTCATCGACTAAAACTTGATTAAAACTATCAAGTTTATAAGTGACTAAAATGTGACTAAAACTTAAAAGAATTTTCGTCCAAAAGACTAAGACTAAATCTAAAAGGGCTGCCAAAAACAATACTGATATTGCGCCATGTAAACACAATCAAAGCTTCAAAAACACAGAAAGAACGGGACCTTTAAACATTTCAAAAGTTTGAACGTGTGTGTATATTGTAATACTGCTAAGTTTGAATTGCTTTAGAGCCATTAATTCTCAAATGTAATAGAAACAGTTTCCATGTTTAGGACTCTTTTTGTCCATTAATCCTCTTTTGCAAATTCAATAAAAATGTAGGCTATGTGTTATACAATTACTGGTACCCATCAGAAAATCACAAAAATTTATCTAGGTATTTTTTTTCATAGTAAACTCCAAAATACAGGTTACCCCAAAATAAATATTTAATGCCACACCTTTCTGAACAAATCATTCTACACAAAATCAGTCTATTTTGCATAAAAAGGCAATGTCCTACATTAACTGCACTTGAATGAGAATGACAATGATAAAGCTTAAAGGCTTCCTATAGGGAATAAACTACCAGTATGTTTAGGAGATTGCATTTTTGTGTTCATAATATATACTGCCCTCAATGTGAGTTATGAACTCTTACTACATCCTTGCTTTGACTTATTAGCTTGCAGTATTCATTATTGATAATTATCATGATGAGCTTTTCATCATTATTACTAACATAAAAAAGTCAATGAATATTTTCATTAGTATTTTTTAACAGTGAACAAGGACAGGACAGGGAAGAACAGGGAGTATGGAATCAACAAATGACCACGAGCCGGGAATGGAACTCGGGTCGCCGAAAGTGCGAAAGCACCACATGTTAAAGTGCTGCCCACTACACCATCGCTCCGACAGTAATTTTGTTCATAAAATAAAAATCAGCAGAATAGGTAAAACAGAATGAAATGGAGTGAGTTTAAGTCACACACCAACTCTGGGTTGCACGCACACACAGATATGCATATACACGCACTGGTCCTGCGAGATGATGATTGATGAGTAGATGAGCAAATATCAAATGACCCACACTGGTTTTCCCTTTTGGTCAGTTTTTCTCAAGTCAATTTTGCTTCCAGTTTGAATCAGCTTTCTCTAAGGACTTAACATAAATATTGGTTACATAAGTTGTCGTATAGCACTTAACATTGCTATATAGCACTTAAAGTTGTTCCCATATGATTATAAGCTTTTTCCTTTTCATATAAAGAATAATTCACAATAAGTGAATGCATTATATCTACAATGATACATTTTATTACATGTTATCAACATGTGGTCAACTTTGCTTTATTCCTTTATATCAATTACAGCACAGAGATCATGCGCTTAAAAGGAACACACATACAAGTCACTTTGGATAAAAGTGCATCTATATAAATAAATGGTTTACCGAGTATTTACAGGAACAGTAGTTAATATTTGCAATCATGAAATCAGCCAGAGCCCACCTGTGCATTAAAACCTATATTCTGTATGTTTCCCTCTGTTATGTAAATTAGCTCTGTAAGTGCATGCTTGTATACCATTCACATACACCTTTTACTCATATCTGTTTACACTAATGAGACCCTCTAGAGAAATGAGGCAAAGCGACAGACTAAACCAATGCGTACTTCATGAATATGGTAAACCACTCCAACAATTATGAAGCATTTATGTGGAAATCAGCAAAGCATGTCAACGGTCCCTAGCCGAATACTAGTCAAAACTCTGGCACTTGTGTGCAAACGCACACCTTCTCGAAGTTATATGTTTACCAGAGAGGAATTTAAGTAGTCCCCTCAGTATTTCTGTTGTCTTCTGTCCAAACATTTGGACAACAGTGTACTTTGCCCTTCTAGCTAAATGAACTGTTGAGATGGAGCATGCTTTGTGTGCTTTGTAGTTTGTGTGTGTGGTTATATGTTTGTTTAAGCCTAGATTATAATGATGGAAAACAAAACTTTTGGGAAGTTACCACACACACATTCCCATTCGTTTGTTCTCTCGAATAAATAAACACAGAAACAGACATCAGGCTACACACACAAATACACACTGAGCCCCTGCATCCATTTATCATGACCTGGTGGCTCCAGGTCCCCATGGTTACACAGTCTGAGGTCTCTTCACCACCCATACACACCCGACCTGACCAGCAGGGGCGCTGTCAGAAACAGCCACACGGCCATTCATCACCGCCTTTGCTTGATGATACCGCCATGCACACCTGACCTCAGTATCTCTGAGTAAAAACAGATGTGTGGAGTACCCAGAGACACCTGTAGGGGGTGCTGCCACAGATTAATCATTCTTGTCAACCTCCGCATC
Organism: Misgurnus anguillicaudatus; assembly: GCF_027580225.2. NCBI lineage: Eukaryota > Metazoa > Chordata > Actinopteri > Cypriniformes > Cobitidae > Misgurnus > Misgurnus anguillicaudatus. The sequence continues at coordinate 18,890,751 of NC_073354.2, forward strand.
CTTGAACTTGACCCAGCCGTCACCTGAAAAGAGACAGGCAATGACTTCCGTTACACAAGACAACCCATGTGGACTGTCTAACTGTGAGTCAAGGCTGTTTGAGTACTCAATGCATGTGAAGTGTTGCAAAGCGAACAGCCTTTTTTTAAAGAGTTCCTGCTGGAATTAGTTAGTAAGGTCATGCTGTTTTGCTTTATAAGTCGATATGGATTCACTTTAAAGTTTCAGAAGCTGCAGTATAAGGATGGCGGGTTGTTAGGTACACACAAAAAAGTGTTACACAATGCCATATAAGAACCGCTTTTGGCTGTATGTTTACATAAAGAAACTTTAACATACTTTTACCTTTCTTGTTTCACATAAGGTTCTTTGTTGTAGATGAAGGTTATTCTGTTAAAATGTTAAAGGAATAGTACACTTTCCTAAAAAATCTGATAATTTACCAGTGGTTGCCGGTGACTTCTTTTTTCGTGGGCGCTCACAACATGTATGTAGCCCGTCATGTGTGTGGTTTGTAATCACAATATATGTTTTCTGCGCATCGAGAGATCCTGTGTGCATCACGTGTCTTGTCAAAATAAGTGCCTGTTTCAGATGCGTCTAAAGGGTTTATGATAAAAGAGACACTCGCGTAAGGGAGTGTATTGTGTGTATTTTGTAAACGTGAGCGTCTCTTTTATCATAAACGGATTTGACGCATGTGCAGCAGCCACTTATTTTGACAAAACACGTGATGCACGTGGTTTACATGACACAACAAACAGATATTTTGAAAACGCGAGCAACACACATGATGCTCCGTACACTTATTTTGAATTAGCGCTCCTTGGATGAGCAGTCATAAGCCACCACTGTAATTTACTCACCTCCATGTCATCCAAGATGTTTATGTTTTTATTTGTTCAGTTGAGAAACATTTTTGTCTTTCCAGAAGTTTTCTCAATATAATAGACTTATTGGACATCAAGTTCACAGTTTCAATGAAGTTTTAAAGGGCTCTAAATGATCCCAACCGATGCATAAGGGTCTTATCTAGCGAAACTTACTTTTAAAATTACTTTTACGTATTATATATATACAATATATACCATAGTATGTTAAAAGCACATTTTAGTGCATATTCATGGTGTCTCAAAATAAGTACACTTAGATGTTTTTAGGATTATCTTAAGAAGTACTAAAGAAGATTTTTTTTAATATTAAGTACACAATTATTGCATGAAAATAGAGCACTTTAATACATTATAGTACTTTATTTTTAAAAGTTTATCTGTTTTGCAGTATCTAGGTCACTTTGAGAGGATAAGACACGGCCACAGGATAAACATTTTTGTACCTACAGTAGTATTTCCTTACATAAGAGAATAGTCTAGTCAGGATTTATTTAGTGTGAAAGTGGCCCCGGCTTTAAATGCTGACAAAACATGTATAAAATAACCTGAAATGCATATGTAGATGTGCTTGTGAAATGTAGATGTGAAATATTGTATAATACAACAAAATTATTCTTATTCTACTGTGACCTGTTCTCTGTTGTTCTATTGGAATTCTGCAATTCCTCATTATAATTTCCTTCTCATCCTTAAATAGAAATTGACAGGTTGTGAACAGCTACCTGACCAATATGGAAGCCAGCCGCATGTGCTCAGTTTCAGAAAGGAACCGGTTGATGTCTTAAAGTAAGAGTTTTCTCCTTTTGATTTACATTTATTGATTCCTCACATATAGGCCATTAATCAAAGGGTGAAATAACCTTTTCTCCCCTCTGCACTGCTGTAGTCAGCTGTAAATTTACATGGCCAAACACATGCAAAACTGTCATCATACTGCAGGAAGAGACATGCAGCAAGAAGTACCTGATTTATCCTTTCAGTCATGTGACACTGGACCACAAAACCCCAAAACCTGAAACTGATCATCTGAAAGCAGAATAAATAAACTTTCCATTGATGTATGGTTTGTTGGAATAGGAAGATATTTGGCTGAGATACACCTGAGAATACATCTCAAAATATAGTTGTCCAAATAAAGTCCTTAGAAACACATATTACTAATGATGAATCAATTTTACTGTATTTATGGTTGGAAATTTACAAAATATCTTCACCGAACATGATCTTTACTCAATATCCTAATGATTATATATTTTATAATATAATTTATAATATATGTTTTACATGGTGAATGCTTAATGATGGTGTGGCAGCTTTTACCTTGCTGAGGGATATCATGAAGACAGGACCAGGTAGATGTAGCCTCATTGCACCTACAGTATTTAACATTGCAAGTATATAGTTCCATCTTATTTTGGGAAATATGCCAGCTTTAATATATTCATATCTTCTGGTAAATGTTGTAGGGTTTTTTCATCATCAATCTTCTGCAGTTTTGACAGAGGCCCTGTTTACACTTGGTATTAACATCCATCTTGGGTGTTCCGATTACAATTTAGTCAAGACTTTGCTGTTTACATCTGGTAGTAACATGGCCTCAAGTGTGTTTTTTTTATGACCTCTTGTGATCAAATTTCATGAGGAGGTTTTCAGATTTCATAACTACATATACCACTCAATATGTTCTTAAATGTAAAATAATAAATGTGTATATGAGCACACAGTTTCTCTTAAAAACATTTAGGAGCAGTTTCATGGAGAGTGTTTAGATTAATCTGGTGCTAGGGCCTACAATACCTAAGATACTTTACAATATTGGTGTGAATCTAGAGACAAAATAATAGCACTCATATATGTCAGGATATGTCAAGTGCAGGATGTTTTTAAAGGAGACATTTCACAAGCCTTTTTAAGATGTCAAATAAATCTTTGGTGTCTCCAGGGTACGTATGTTAAGTTCTAGCTCAAAATCTTATATAGATAATTTATTATAGCATGTTAAAGTTGCCACTTTGTAGGTGTGAGCAGAAATGTGCCATTTTGGGTGTGTCCTTTAAAATGCAAATGAGCTGATCTCTGCACTAAATGGCAGCGTCGTGGTTTGATAGTGCAGATTAAGGGGGCGGTATTATCCCCTTCTGACATCACAGGGGGAGCCAAATTTCAATGACCTATTTTTTCACATGCGTGCAAAGAACAGTTTACTGGGTTGATTTTTTTTCACATTTTCTAGGTTGATAGAAGCACGGGGGACACAATTATAGCACTTAAACATAGAAACAGCCAGATTAAGGCAGCTCAGCTATGCACTGTAATGTACACTGTAAAAGTTTTAGCATAAAGTTAAAAACTTGGTTTTGAAAGTCTATTCAACCTAATATTTTAAGTTTTGACTTTTGATAAGTTCACATAACTTATAAAAACAAGTTGAAATTGTTTAACTTACTTTGTTTTAAACATAATTAAAAATTATTTTTATTAAATATGGCTTAAAAATGGATTTTCCTTTAAAGCTGCATACATTACACTGTAAAATAGTTGTATTAACTTAAAAATAATTTCAATTTATAACACCTACAAATTTAAAAGTAAAAATACTTTAAGTGAAATTTTTTTTAGGTGTTACCAATTTCAATAACTTTTTAAAGTTTATCCAACTTCTTACTTTTTACAGTATACAAAACCTTGTTTTTGCTCAGTTGTTGATTGACAGGTGAGTAGGTGGTCCTTCACTGCTGTCTAAAACAAAAATTAGGATAGAATACAATTTTCAATACAAATACATACAACATGGCTTTATTAAACGTATAAAATGTTTCGAATTTTATTTGGATGCCATTCTATATTCCATGCTGCCTATAAAGCCAAGGAAATTAAAGTTGAAATTAAATACAGTAATATAATATTCAGTGGCATTGATGCCCAGAGACAAATCCTTGATAGAAACACTATTAGTAGATGGTATTTCCTCCCTGAAGCTGGATGGAGAAAGCAGTCTACCTTCCTTACACTAAATAATAAGACAATATGTTCTGTGACCCTGCACTGCCATTCTGTTTCTTTCTTTTCTTCAGACTGATTTATTTCAAACACTGTTTTAACAAGTGAGTTTTGCTTCTTTACTTCATTACTCTGCTATGTACACCCTGCTCAGAGGAACGGTTGTCCTCTCATGGGAAACGAGTTTCATCAATTCTTTAAGCATTGGAACCAAATAAAAGATTAATGTGGGCAACTTGCAAGCTTATTTATCAGATTTTTTTCTGCAGTAGGCTTGCATGGTCCTAATGTACAACAAATAGATAGATTTTTCCACCAAATTTGAGCTCATACTGTATACTTCTAGGGTTTACAAAGAATGGTGTGAAAAGGGAAAAACATCCAGTATGCGGCAGTCCTGTGGGCGAAAATGCCTTGTTGATGCTAGAGGTCAGAGGTGAATGGGCCGACTGATTCAAGCTGATAGAACTTTGACTGAAATAACCACTCGTTACAGACGAGGTATGCAGCAAAGCATTTGTGAAGCCACAACACGCACAACCTTGAGGTGGATGGGCTATAACACCAGAAGACCCCACCGGGTACCACTCATCTCCACTAGAGGCTACAATTTGTATAAGCTCACCAAAATTGGACAGTTGAAGACTGGAAAAATGTTGGCTGGTCTGATGAGTCTCGATTTCTGTTGAGACATTCAGATGGGAGAGTCAGAATTTGGTCTAATCAGAATGAGAACATGGATCCATCATGCCTTGTTACCACTGTGCAGGCTGCTGGTGGTGGTGTAATGGTGTGGGGGATGTTTTCTTGGCACACTTTAGGCTCCTTAATGCCAATTGGGCATTGTTTAAATGCCACAGCCTACCTGAGCATTGTTTCTGACCATGTCCATCCCTTTATGACCACCATGTACCCATCCTCTGATTGCTACTTCCAGCAGGATAATGCACCATGTCACAAAGCTCGAATCATTTTAAATTGGTTTCTTGAACATGACAATGAGTTCACTGTACTAAAATGGCCCCACAGTCACCAGATCTCAACCCAATAGAGCATCTTTGGGATGTGGTGGAACGAGAGCTTCATGCTCTGGATGTGCATCCCACCTATCGATAACGGCCAACATTTCTAAAGAATGCTTTCAGCACCTTGTTGAATCAATGCCACGTAGAATTAAGGCAGTTCTGAAGGCGAAAGTGGGTCAAACACAGTATTAGTATGGTGTTCTTAATAATCCTTTAGGTGAGTGTATATCACAATTATTTTTTTTACAGAATGTTCTTTACATTTTATACTACTGGTCTTTTGAATGCTTGAATCTGATTGGCTGATAAATGTTCTGAGGTGTGCAATTATTTTCTGGGAAACGCACGGCTAACGTTGTTCCAGGCAGCTCTCCCGCATTACAGTTCCATATCACTTTGCATAGTTAACTGTAATAACGGACTAACAAAAACAACATGACAGATGATTTTCTGAGGCAATAACAGCGCTGTTTAGAAACGCACAGAGGTAGCCTCGTTCCCACAATCTCTCTCTTTCTCGCTCTTTCTAATAACTTCATTAATAACTGCATTAGAATGCTATCAATGGCTCAAGCCTCCATTGCCAGCTTTAAAATGATGTTTTGGAACAAGCAAAAGAGCCGTTGGATCAGTATTGTCCTCCTCACAATAGCAATTTAAGTACAAAACCGGACGAATCCCTCTAAATATTATCTGATCGATGTCTTGAGGTGTGGTAACCATAGTATAAGCGGAATAATTGACTCTGGGCCGTTGAATTATTGAAAATAATGCACACCTCCGCTTCGCGTTGTGGCCGCATCACCACCCCAGTGTGCATTATTATTTAACGGCCCGTCATCAATTATTCGTTACATATAGGATGATTTTATGTATAAAACACTAAGACACAAAACAATGACTTTAGTTGGGTTTTCACAGACTGGGTCACTGTACAACATGATATCTTTTATCGGTCCTAAGCAATCATCTAGACCAATGATTTTTTTAAGCGTATATCATTCTCTAAAGTTGTGACTTCCTCAGCTGGTCTTTTCAAAGGTTTTTCTTTCAATCCTAAGGTTCCCTTGAGACCTTCAAAACTTACCCTCTCTTTATTTCTCTTTGACATTCTCACTCTGACTTTCCGTTTTCCCTCTCTTTTTCCCTGGAGACTCATTGCATGCGTCCATCTTGTTTTCCACACAAAGCCTTCTTTTATCCAATCTGTCTGGTGCACACCTGTTGCTTCTGCTTTCCATCTCTCTCTCTCTACTTTCCCTTCTACATCAATACATATTGGATATCGATGGCTTGATTCTTTCATGAGACTTGATTTGAAGTGTGTGTTGAACTTGTGAGCAATCCACTGTCCAGTATCAGATATCAAGGGATAGTTCAAAGATTTTTGCCAGCATCTGCCTCCCTTCATACACGAACACACATTCACACTGTTGTAGGAAAGCAACAAAAAACACTATAGTTGTATGTGATATAGATTTATTTCATCCACCGAACTAACATACTGAAGCATGCAATCGTGAATCGGAGAAGTTGGCTGGCAAACCGATTCACATTAAAATATAAAGAGAAGCTTTGGCTGTTTTCTTCACTGCCATATTAAACAGATCATGTTCTACAATACATCTCACATAAAACATCACAGCCCCCATTATTCACCCTTTTATGGATACCATAGTCACTAAATTATAAGCAGAGATAATAAACTATGTGACTTGTAGTGCAGTCAGACACTTAATAAAAAAACGTCATAAAATGTCGATTGGGGGAAAAGGCCTGTCTTGTTTCAGCATGATTAAGCCAGCAGAAATGTAATCATGGCTTTATCTCGGGAAAGCAGGATTGAAAAGTAGTCTGTATCTGGTTTGATAAAGGTTGAGTTAAACAGCCTCACTCTCTGTTTACACTTGAACAGAATGGCTTGCTGTCTTAAAGACCTCACTCTCAAATGAATATGTCTCTGTGTATCAGGATCTAGGCTCCGGGTCCACAACTGATAGGGAGGAAATGCAGATAACAGATGTTTAAAGAACCTGAACAGACAAAGAGCTTGTGAAGCTATGATAAGCAAAGACTCTTAAATCAAGACAGAGCAGAACATTTAGTTTGATTTGGGCCATTCTTGTAATGCTGTATGTATTATGTATGTGTTAATGTACAGCCAACATGTTAAATAAAACTCTAAGATCATTATTACAATGTGATCTCATGAGAATGCGTGTGTATTTTTATGTAAAATGTGCTTGTACCGTAAATTTACTTATGTTTTAATACACATTGAAATGTATCATATCAGTGTGTTGACAGGACTGCTACGTTAATTATTTACGTATTAGCAGCTTTACAGACATACAAATTTGTACGTATTCATATTCATATTCATAAATATTAAAATTGCGGGCATTGGCGTTTCTTGTTTTCAGTTGTATTTTCTGACTTATTTATTTAAGAAATGTTGTAAACATTAAATTGAATAACATATCTGTAATCATTTAACCATTTTGTACAGTAATATTTAGTTTGTTTAACAAAATTAGTTTTTTCCTATGCAGTCTTCTCATATGCAATAATAATTACACCAAAACACAACATTAATTCACAAAATATACTAATTTTTTAAATGTGGATTACAGCAAATGTATAAACATTTGCTGTAATCCACATTTTAAAAATTCACATGATCCAAATTTATCTCTTTATCCAGCGATCTTGATTCCAGTTCTTATCAGTGACCGAAAACGTCCAATCTCGCGTTTGTTATGAATTTGATTTTTGAAATATGGTGCCTCAAGAAGATTTACGACGCATTGCTTAACGGCAATGATATTAAAAGCTCATTGGCTCTTGCCTGCTATGTCACAAACTTGCGACACTGCCGTCTTTTACTCAATGTACTTTTGAAATTTGAAATGTGCGGATTAATGTTCTCATGGATATTAAGTAAGGAATAATTGATGACGGGCCATTGCTGATGCCTGGCCGGCGATCACCGGCGGAACTCCGCTTAGTCTCCTTGTCCGTTTATATGTGTGTATATACATATATATCTCCCAAGGGTGTTTCCCTCCTAGGACTTTTTTATTTCCTCGGCTAAACAGCCCGGGGTTTTTTTCTCCTAGGGGTTTTTTTACCCCGGGGAGGCAGCCTTCTTGGGCTTAACTTAGTTTCTAGACGTTACATTAGTTATACGCTCGCTTATAATGTTGAGTCATAGCCGCAGCAAATTTGACTGCTTATGCTATCGTGTATTATGTTGTGCTATCTGTCGTTTTTCGGTGCTTTTACTGCTTCTATTAATGTAAAGCTGCTTTGAAACAATTAACTATTGTGAAAAGCGCTATATAAATAAAATTGAATTGAATTGAATATAAGAAGATAATGCACACCCAAGGTGCAATGCGGCACGACGCGAAGCGGAGTGTGCATTATTTTCAAATAATTCAAAGGAGCGAAGTCAATTATTCCTCTTATACCACGGTTACCACAAACATTACTCTGGTGCCTATTTTTAAGACATTTGACAAGTTAGGTGTGCGGTTATCAGAAATTAATGCATACCCACGGAACATTTCTCAACCAATCAGAATACAGCATTCAACAGACCCGTGGTATAATAACTTTAATACTTCTCTGTACTTCATATACTCCAGAGAGGAGCGTGGCTGCAGCACATAATTATTTTAACTACTTTTGGTACTTCTTTTGAAAATTTGCAATAAATTATACAGCAATCTTTATGCTATGAACGATTTGTAAATGTTTAACGTTTTGTAGCTGTGAAAATGTAATAATGCTACAAGTAAATGTTGCAAATATTGTATGCTTTATCATCTTTTTAAACATACAAAAAGTATGTTTTGTGTTTTTGAAAGTTACATATTAATACTACGTCAATTTAACCAAATATTTTAAGTTTTGACTTGGTTTATTATTTAAAACATCCCATTTTGTAATTTAAATGATCTAATTTTTAATAGTTTCAGTAATATCTAAAGTGCCATAATTCCAGAGCAATAAACCACAGTAAAACTTTTTATTTGCATTTTCTAAAACTTATAAAATGCTTATTAAGTTACACACATATTCCATAACAGCAAGCACCCAGTTGCACATTTAAATATGGTGGTAATTTATGGGTTTCACATTTTTAATGGTAAAATGTCTATCCTTGCAAAAAATGCAAAAATATGTTTCTTTACTTTATCATACACCCTCTAATACAGTATATTTATAAAAAAAATACTTACATGCACAAGAGCTCATTAATGAATGAATCTCTATGCAATATACTTTGTGTAACACCAGTGAGACTGTCCTAATATACTATTACATGGAGAATTGTGCTAAAACACAATGTCTGTCTGGGCTACTTATCTTTAAGAAGGAAGAGTATCCTGATAAACTGTATCTTTGGAAACAGGTTAGAGAAATGTAATCTCCTGGTCGCAAAGAGGGTCTTTCAAAACCGCACAGACCTCACAGAGTTCAGTCTTATGCAAGTGGTCAAGTGCTACTTGATGGTTCTCAGGGGTTCTCAAACAAAGACGGGTGGTGTCACATACCATCAATGCATGTGCTTTGACCATTGACTCTGTTTCAAACCAGCTACCGTTAATATAAGAAACGCTATGCTGAAATGTTATTTAGAGTTAAGGCAATAAATATTTCTCTCCACAGATATCATTTTATATGTAATATTCTTAGAAGTTTGTGTGCTTCCCGAGACACTTTGTCTCTCTCTCTTTTCTCGCTATCACTATGTGATGTGTCAGTGCGGTGAGTTATTTGTTCGGCAGTAGGAGGCGTCAATGGGATGGATCCAAAGCCTACCTACATGCAGTAATAAGATAACTTCATCGGCCTGACCAAGACACAAGCTCACGCTCAAGTAAGGAGCATAATCGACTCATCTTCACACATCCACAGTGCCAGGTGCCCCTTCTGAGCAATTTCACACTTCATCCAACAGTGTGACTGCTCAGAAACTTTGTTCAGTTTGTGACAGAGTTCCCAAAGAGTTATTTATTCATGTTATTTATTAATGCTCTTTTTTGGTCTCCGCATTTTCTTCACATGTTTTTCTGGATGACATGCAAGTGAGAATATGATTATCTAACGTTAGTGTGATAAAAATTAGCTTTCACACAGTCTGAACTCATTAGTGGAAAAATGGGCAACCGGTTCTAGGTACATGCCACCAATAACTACTAATTGAGAACTTCAGGATCAAATATCAAAACGTTATTTTAATGGGTAAATATATAATAGCAGGTGCATTTGGTGTCCAAAGTTATTATTTTAACTGCTTTAACAAATGTTTATGTTTTTAATTGTTTTAATAATTTGGTAGTCATTGTCATGATCACAGGATGTTACAGGCAATAATATTTTCTGTAAAAATGGTCACGGACTTATTCGGACAACAGGAAATCATCATTTTGAGCTATAAAAGACACTTTTAACACAAAATATTATATTTTTATATGTGATTCTTTGTTTATCTTATGATCAATGATAATAGCAAAGTATTCAAATAATAAAATATAACCATTTTATAAAATATAACCATACATTTGGCAGACAAAATCATAAAGAAATTACAGTTTTATGAAACATACTGTACATTTTCATCAGTAAATGCATTTCTTGTAAATCAAATCCATAACTCTACACTGTAAAAAAATTCCGTAGAAATTACAATGTTATTGCAGCTGGGTTGTCGGTAATTTACGGTAGATTTAAATTTATGTTATTTACTGGCAAGAGTTTGTTCAAAGTTAAATACATTTTAAATATTAACAAGTCTTTATCTTTACAGAATAAAACTATACAATAACAGCCTCATGCAAAGCATTCTGGGAACCAGAAATAATCATCAACCTTTTTCTGTTTTTTGCTTCAGATTTTGTTTCCCAGAATGTTTTGCTTGATGCTGTTTTTTTTTAGTTTTACTCTGTAAAGACAAAGACTTGTAAATGTTTAATGTTCATTTAACTTTGAACAATATGTTGCTAGTAAAAAACATAAATTTTAATCTACGGTAAATTACCGGCAACCCAGCTGCGATTTCTACAGATTTTTTTTACAGTGTAGCTGAAAAAAGATAAGACTTCATTTGCATGCAGATTTTTTATGCTTATTTCAGACTGATCTCACGGAAAGTCGTGTTATACAAATTTGGTCCCTGACATTTTATGTATTTTTTCTCATATTTTTTTCCTATTTTCTTACCATTGTCGCTTGGGGTTGGGGTTAGAATCACTTTCTTGTTACATTTTTAGACATCCAAACCCCAACTCTAACCCCAACTTCAGGCGAAAAAAAAATGAGAAAACAATACATAAAATGACACGAAAAAACTATTTATAGAAATTCGTGCTGAGTGACACGAAAAAGGCATTCGTGCTCAAGGCACAAAAAAGCTGAATTTCGTGCCATGGACACAAATAAATTAATCAAATTTTTCATGACTATAACACGACTTGCTTTGAGCTCATGTTGGCTTATTTCTACATAAATCCAATAATAAGGAATTTAGCAAAATTAAGATTTACCATCATATTATTCAAATCACATTGATATCAAAATTGCCATTTACATTATATTGCATTTTGTGCTGCTCAAACACAATCGCTGCTTATACTGAATATTGGCACCTCTATATCTGTGTGTATTGATCATTGGGTCGCAAACAGCTCAAATGTGCTGTCGGTTCAGCACTGCGTACTTGACAAGTGCATCTCTCTCACGGCGGGGTGATATCACTGTAATCGACTGCCCTGCTCTCACCCTGCAGCAGTGAATAATTTGTGCAGAGCTGACAAAACTAGAAGTGCCAGAAAAACAAGTTCCTCTTCTACAGCAAACCCCTCCCCAGCCAACATCTCCGTAACCGCAAATTCAACTCCCTGTGGATGATAATGGCACAGTAATGCAAGCATGCAGGACCGTACCACCTTCTTCTCCCGGTTGGCATGCCTGCATGTCCCTTTGTCCTTGCAGGTTGTTGGAGGCCTGTAGCATCCATCTCTGTCAGTTGTGCCCATCTAAGGGCCTCCCCACCACGTCACTGCTAAATGGAGCTCTGACAGGGTATTGACTGGCCCTGCGCTAAACTTCCACAGGAGAGATGAGTGAGAGGTACTAAATTGAAACAGGATGGATGGATAGTATAAGAAAAGCAAATATGAATGAGATTTTAAAGGTATGCGCTCAGTGGTTGCAATGCCTGTGTAGGTGAATTCAAGGAGGTCTATAAGACTGTACAGGAGAACAGTTTATGTTAGCATTCCCATGCAGGGGCGTCATGCACCAATTTTTTTTAAGGGGGCACAGTGTCAACAGCTCACAGAAATTTGTGCATACACAGACATCAAACGAAATATTATAGAGCTTTCAGTCTTTTCCATGGCACTTACATTTCTAACAATCTGAAAACCCCTGCTTTCATGCAAAAACCTCCAAAATAAAAGTGATGACTAACTTTATCAAATACTATTCAATCGGAATAATGACACATTTGCATCATATTTACATCTGAAACGGCATGTTTTATTTATTTAAGTCTTAATGGCGTGTTTAATTGTGTCATTAATGCATTTTGCACAACAACTGCATTATCATATAAAATTAATGTAATTTTAAATCCATAAAGTATATAAACAACGAAAATGACATAAGCTATAGCCACGTGATTGATTTCAATGTTCAATAATGATTTAAAAAAATATGTTTAGATAAAATTATTAGAGGAACGGATTTTTGCATTAAATTTTACCTCATGTAAGCATGTGAGATTCCGCGCCCGCGTGAACTCTGGCGAACTTTGGCGTTGTGCCAAGAAGATGAATCTCTACTAATATAACGTTGAGACGGTCACATTTAAAACCATACATTTTCTACACAGAGGAGGTTACCTGCACATTACCGTACTGGGGTTTGGAAATGTTGTGAGCGTTTCTAACACGTTTTAATTCCTCAGATAGCCAAATGCAGCAGCAAGCCAGCAACAGCAGAGAGCTCGTGAGCGCGCCCAGACGCCGATGACGTCTGCGACTGCGGTGACTGCAGCACCAGCTGCCGCCAGAATAAAAGTTATGTAACATGATCAAAACACTATCAAAACGGCGAAAATCTCCGAAAAGTGACAAGGATGCAGCACAGAATGTATAATATTGTGCATATTAAATAGATTAAAAGTCAAATAACAGATTAATGGACGCTTATTTAATTTTGAGGTTGGATGCAAAATCCATTGGCTCAAAAAAACCAAGGGGGCACATGCCCCCTTAGTTTGAATGGGCATGACGCCTCTGTTCCCATGCATCGCTCTGGCAGTTGCTCGATTGGCATCGGTTTGTGTTCCCATTAATTTAAATATGCCATTCTTGCAAATGGAAACTGATTGGTGGAAAATTATGATATGTGGCATTAAAGGCAGATGACAATAAAATAACATCAGGCATTTAAGTACCTTCCACAAAACAATAGGCACCGAAACATACTATACTGTATTATAATATCCATCCATCCATTTTCTGATTCCGCTTGCCCTCTGTAGGGTGGATGGCTAGAGTCTAATTTATGATATATTCGTGGACGGAAAAAGAAAAACCAGATGTTTAAGGCACAGCATCTTCCTGCAAGGGCTAACACGACCTTGATAGCCAACTGAACCTCAACCCATTGGGTGAATCGGAGTTTAATTAAGATGTAGGCTAAGTGTTAAATTATGAAATCATCATCACTGACACATTTGGTTGGTTTATTACAACTAGAGAGAAGGTGAAAACATGGCTTGTTGACAGCCCTTGGCATTGCTTTTTCCTTCACACGCACGCACACACCACCGGGGCTTGTAAAAAGGAGCTTCAACAGTTAATCAGTTTATTTTCATTGCGGAAACCTTATTTCAAATCATCGTTGGACTTCTCGAGTGAGCTCCTCTTCTCATAAACAGTATATTTCATTTCAGAGATAAATCCGCTTCAGATGAATATGACAGTGGAAATAAAGTGTCTTTTATTAAATTGTGTGAGAAAATGAGAACTTACAATAATCCCACGTCTCAGTAGAAGCTCTCTGAACTGTCTGAATGAAGACGCGTGCCATTATCAGAAAAGCTGAGGTGTAAGTGAAAAACTCTAACATTGAAGGTAATAGAGGTAAGACAGTGTACAGTAACACTGCAATTGTGAGGAAATAAATTATACTCTATAGTATTTGTAAATATGTTAGATATTAACAAGATGTTTGGATTGAGTGTTTTGCATTAAATGTAAGAGAAAGTAAAAATGTGAAATAAAAATAATAATTTAGACTAGAGAACAAATCAAGTGCAGGCAGTCAACCTAAACATGTCAGTAAACATCTTTCCCAGACTGACTTTTTTACAGTATCTGAACTTAACTGTTACCTTATATATTTTTACTTGTACTGAAATATACAGTATGAAGAGCTCAGGTGCAAACCCTTAGTGCTTCTGACCTTTTTTATTAGGCTCCTATGTTTAGGTTCATTAATTTCACTTTAATGGCAATAGAAATGTTATTAGTTACTTGAATGGGTGTTCATAAGACTGACATGACACCTTCATAATCATGCATGACACAAGATTTTATTTTATGAAAATTTATGACAACTGTCTTATTTGTTCAATTATGTCATTTTTAACAAACACATCATAACTTGTCAACATAACAACATAACATGAATTAGTCATTAAAATGTCATTAAGTTTTAATACTCTGTCAAATAGTTTTATAACAGCGTTATTATTATTTTTATTGATCTCAACTACAATGGTACAAATATAATTTGTCATTAAAATTTCATTAAGTGTTAATACTCTGTCATATCGTTTTATAACAGTGTCATTTATATTTTTCTTGACCTCAACTGCAGTGGTACAAATATAATTTGTCATTAAAATGTCATTAAGATTTAATACTTTGTCATATAGTTTTATAACAGTGTCATGAATATTCTTCAGTTAATAATGTCTTTTTTAAGTTTCTTCCAGGTTTTAGAGAAATAGATTCAAAATCATCCAATAATAATAATAATAATAATAATTTAAATTGATAAAATTGTATTCTATTGCATTTGAAGAGCGATTCACCTAAAATTAAAATGAAAACAGTACAATAATGGGTTAAGCCATGCAGTGTTGGGTCCATATCGCTTAAAAAAAGTTAATTACATTAAATTACTTCTTCTATGTGATAGAAAAGTTCTGTTAATTTTCAGCTTTTTTATGTATTGTGCACATACATAAAGTATAATCTTTTGACGTGTATGTTGCATTTTGTTAAGGTATTTACAATTATTTGACATTGTATTAACACTTGACATTTTAATAACAAGTTTAATTTGTACCACTGTAGTTGAGGTAAAGAAAAATATTAATGATGCTGTTATAAAACTACTTAATGACATTTAAATGACAGTTTAATGCAATGTTAACCCATAAAGCTGGGTAGTTTCTTTTGATAATTATTCTGTTTATGACAGATTTATGACAAGTTATGATGTATTGGTTTTATGTCAAGTTATCATAACAAAGACATCACAAACAATGTCATCTTTGCATTAAAAATGACATAATTGAATGAATGACACTTATTGACAGTTGCCATAAACCTGCATAAAATCTCATTCATGTTCATGAAACGTTTCATGTCATGATTATGAAGGTGTCACGTAAGTCTTATGCACACCCCTTCAAGTAAAGTGTTACCAAAAAGGCTTGCCGTACACGTGCCATCCTTCATCCACTTCTACAGATATGCACTTAGAGGACTTTGATGAAAAAAAATTGTGGTGTGTAACGTATTCTGCAAAAAAATCGGAATGGTCCGAGGCCGGGATTAGGCGTATTTGAAGCAAAAGTATTTGGCGAACATATAGTTTGATATGAGCATTCAGTTAATATCATTATCTATTTTTTGACAGAGATGGCATTTAGCTGCATTTGCATCTTTTTGCTTTTTTTGCATATATTGTTGAATCTTTTTCCTATTCCAAACCATGCCTTCTGCACTATAATGGTCACTATGCTGACATTTGCAGCTTAATTGCCAATGTACCATGTTCATATATTAATATTAGCGCTAAATGCATTTCATTGGTTTTGTACTATCATTTTAAAGTCGAATTTAGTAAGAGGCATATATATCAACTAGTAAATGTTGTCTTACAGACAATTCTGGTAATAAATTAAACCCTTATGTATGTACCCATTTCTATGTATTCTATGCATGTATTATGCGTATCTAAATTGAATGCATTAATCATCATTATATATATATATATATATATATATATATATATATATATATATATATATATATATATATATATATATATATATATATATATATATATATATATATATATATATATATATATATAATACTGTATATATCTTCAAATTATATACAGTAAGCCATTACATTTTCACATCATTTGCCACATACCACTACTCAAAGGCTTCTAGTCTGCCCAATCTAAGAGGCTCAGTTAGGAGTCTCTCCCGACTATAGAAGAATCACCGCATGCCTCCCCAAGCTGGCGGTCATAAAAGGGAAAAGTCCTGCATCTCCCGGGGGAGGAAGGAATCAGAGGCCAGCATTTATATTCCCCCTGCACGCTCGCGTCCATCAATCAGCTCATCCCACGGTGCCTCAGTCTCACAGGCCGCTTACTTTCGAAGGCCTTTGAGTGCATGTATTGAAAAAAATCCTGTTAAAAGAACAAAGGAGCAACGATGTCAATAAATCTCCACAGATGGAATGACATTCACTGCTTTGGATCCAAATTGAGATGCTGAAAGATGATTTTGACATTGGCGATTTACTGTTCTCCCGAAGAACTGACCATCCCAGTGTTTTTTAGTTTTGGCGGAGTGTTTGTTGAAGGACAGCAGAGGATGTCTGATTTGTGTAACCCGACGAATGTGTCAGAAGAAGAGCTGACAAGGTTGATCTTTATGCCGCACATTTCCTCAGTCGAGTTTGTTGGTTTTCAGTTTCATTTGGGCAATTTCAAAGGCTCAAGCTGAATTTATAACATGTGGCTGCTATTAGAAAAAATACTTTTATTGTTGATAAATAAAAGTTTGTGGGTACTAAACTAGAAATTATTCTCTTTTTTGTATAAAGATGTAGTTTGCATGACAGACAAGCGCTGAAATTAGTATGTGTTTATTTCGTTTCAACCCACTTCCATGGGCTGTAAAACATCACTTTGAAGCTGGCTGTAATGTTTTCTGTTTGGCCAGCTCTGTATTATACTCTAAAATAATAGAGTTAAATAGCACTAAAAGTGTTTCACTGGCTCGTAATGATAGGGGAATCACTTTAAGTGTATATATACAGTATATATTATATATATATATAAATATATATATATATATATATATATATATATATATATATATATATATATATATATATATATATATATACACACACACACACACTCACACACACACACACACACACACACACACACACACACACACACACACACACACACACACACACACACACACACACACACACACACACACACACACAATCTACTGGTAAAAATATGTTTATTTTAAAATGCTGACTAAAGTCGTAATTTGGCCTGGGACATTGGCAGGGGTGGTTCCCCTACCTATAGAGCTAACAACATATCTCCAAGAAGAGATTGAGAAGGGACATTGTGAGTAGAATACTTATGTTAAATTAAAGTAATAAACCAATGAAGTGAACTGATCACAACGTGGTACTGAGCATTTTGTTTGTGTAAATGTGTTTACGTTATGCATTATTCCTTCTGTTCCACATTTACAATGAAATCAGCTGAAGTAGTAACTTAGAAGTAACTTTAATGACACTTAAATGACTTAATATCATATTGGTGCACTGTAAAAAGGAAAAAAGGTGATTCACAGAAATTAATTGAATTAGTAACCCACCAACACTAAAAAGAGGACAAAATACAAAAAAGGTTTTGTCTTAGTTTTTTTAATGTAATTTCCTATCTGATCATACAGTACTGGAAAGCACACTGCTTATGTAATTAAGTTATTTACATTGCCTTTAATTAGAACTAATACCGCAACAAAACAGCATACTTTTTAAAATAATAGTCTTTTTTTATTATTAATTAATTTTAGATCCAGTCAGTTTGGTATCAGGTTTTTCTACAAAAATGACTTTCTTTCTTAGTATTGTTGTCTTGTTTTCAGAACAAATATTTAAAAATTCTTGATGAATTGTCTTGATGAGCAAAATGACCTATTAAGTCTAGTTTTTACACGCACAAAAAATACTAAAACAAGGAGAAATATAAACATCTGCCAATGGGGTGACATTTTTTTAAGGCTTATTTCAAGGTAATTTTGCTCATCAAGAAAATACATCTTGATTTAAGAATTTTTAGATATTTGAACTGATAACAGGACAAAAATCAAGTCAGAAAGAAAGAAAGAAGTCATTTTTTTGCAGTGTACTCAGCACATTGAGTACTATTGGAAAACATATCAAACTGTTCTTCAGATCTAATCAGCTTGTAACACTGTTCACTGTTGACTCGCACACAGCTCTGGATAAGTGATGATGCATGAGGCATTGTAAGGAAAGTGTTTCCCAGCTGAATCTGAAGTCTTTATATCCCCCTCTGGCTCTTTTAGCTGTATCTGCTGAATCATACAGTATATGAAGCATCTATGCTGATTCACTATTTTGTAACAAAGACTTTTTCTTACATAAGATCTGCACATGGTGTGCATATATGATAAAGTCATTAATTTATCAAATTGATGTAAAAATTGCTTTTGTGACTTTATCATGCATTAGAGTAATATAACAATTATCATCTTTGAATTTACTATTGCGCTTTTAGAAATTTCGAACAATGTTGAAGCTGCTCAATTGCAGTGAATGGGGACTAAGGCTGTCAATCCAGAATTTTCTGCATAATCTTCTTTGCATACCACAGCAGGAAATGATCTGGGCTTGAAACCATGAAAAAATGCATTATTAGAAATGAATTGGGAATAATGCATTTGATTTGTAATATCATTTTAATATGTATATTTTAATGTATTTATTTGCTTTTATCATACTGCTGGAGATTAGTAGGAATAATGAGTGAGAGATTTACAAGTATGTTTCATCATTACGGTTTGCATCATGTTGGGATTCACAGTGATTTAGACAGAAGAGCTCCGGGATGTTTCAGAATGTGGGGAGACTAAGAAATAAAGGCAAGAAAAAGTAGCTTTAAAAAGTTTCCTGGGTGAAAAGGTCAAACTGGAACTTCTTTTCAGATCCATAGTATACTGCATTGCTCAATGTAACCATTAGGAAAGAAATCTGCTGTCTTGCAGGTAAATATAAGGGAGAATAAGGCAAGTTGTCATATGGGAATTGGTTAAGGCTATAAGCTTAGACAAATGTTTTACTAACAGTGATTTTGCATTTTAGTGGAAACACTAAAGCCTATTAAATTTGAATTACATTTTTGCTGTTTCATAAATTATTTTGTGTTTCAAAGCTTGTCTAGCTTTTCCAATTCGCTAGTTATGCTAGTAATAGCATGTTAGATTGTGAGAAGTAATCCCATATGGTCTGACAACATGCCCCATATGTGGCAATACAAAAACTATCAAGCCTCAGCTGAGAAATATTTTCTGACATTTAAAGTGTGACAACTAGCCCCATCTACTGCGTATTCAAACACATAAATACATTTTTATTTGATTAATGAAAGACAAAACAAAGCAGAGAGAAAGCAAAACGAGAAGGTGAGGGGGTAGTAAAGAAAGAGAGCTGTCAGGAGACGATGAGGAGTGTCCTTCAGCAAAGTGGGAGCTATTTTACGACTCACTTGACAGTTTGACTGCTTGTTTCATTTGCTCTGACCATATTCCACCTTCTCTCCTCTGTCTCTCTGGCTCGCTGTCTTCCAGAGCATCTTCAATCAGAGGCTTTTCAATACTGTCAGTGGAGCTGCCAGGCCTGTGATCATGTCTCTTAGAAGGCCCTGGGCAGAAGATGATGATGACCCCGGCCTCCCTCCTCTCTTCTCTTGCAAAGCCAGACGGCACAGAGCCGGCCGGCCCCGGATCCAAACTCGTCTGCGGTGTTAAAAGTGCATCCTGCTCGGTGAGCTCACTTTACTGCAGGGCAAAGGACCTTCAAACTGTCAGGTGTTCAGTGTAATAGACTCTGGTAAATGCATCTTTCTGGGCTTTCATACCTGTTTAGAAAAAGTCATGTTTCTGTGAAGCTAGCAGTGTTTTAAATAAGACGTCATGGGCTAGCTTTTCCATATTGGATTTAGATTTACAAACCATCTATTTAAATATGTAAAGGTTGTCTGACTGACAGGAGGAGTTATGATGAATGACTAGTAAGTTAGTCATCCAACAGCTGAAAAGATTGGCCAGAATATCTACACTGTAAAAAATACGTTGCTGCCTTAAAAATTTTTGTTAAATCAACTCAGATTTACAAGTCATGGCAACAGAGATGAGTTGTCACAACTTATAAAATATAGTTGAGAAAAGTCAACTTAATTTTATAAGTTATAACAACTCACCTGTAGTTATAACAACTCATCTCTAGTCAAGATAAATAATAGTAAATTGAAATTACTTGTAAATCCGAGTTGATTCGGCAGGGTATTTTAAGGCAGCAAAGTATTTTTTACAGTGTATGTTTTTAGTATGTAAATAGTAAGTACTATTTAGTTAGCATGCAGACAGTGTGTTAGATGCTGCTTAGTACAACCTCCACTTGAAGAAATTAATGCTTGTGAGCTTGGACAACAAAACCAGTCTTAAGGGTCTCTTTTTAAATTGAGATCAATACATCATCCGGAAACTCTCCACTGTTGTTTGAGAGTGCAAAACAAAAGAAAGAAATTTTGAGAAAACGGTAACACTTTCTATGAAGCCCATGCTTATAATAAATTATAACCCCCTTTATAATTATTTATAGGCAGTTATTACTGTTCTATAAATATACTTTTTTAAAGACACAACAACACATATACCCCATTATTAGAACATCTTATGATTTCCTAAAATTTGGATTAGGAAAACTGTATCCTATGCTTTCACTTTACTTAAAGCCATCAATAATGCATTTTGACTCATAATAAGTAACTTATAACATGGTTATAACAATATAAATCAAATCAGTTATTTGAAATGCTGTAGAAGTGAATCTGCATGATTAAGTAAGTAGTAACTACACTGTAAAAATACTTTGCTGCCTTCAAATTTTTTGTTGAATCAACTCGGATTTACAAGTCATTTCAACTTACTATCATTTATCTTGACTAGAGATGAGTTGTTATAACTACATGCGAGTTGTTATAACTTATAAAATTAAGTTCACTTTTCTCAACTATATTTTATAAGTTATGACAACTCATCTCTGTTGACATGACTTGTAAATCTTAGTTGATTTAACAAAATTTTTTAAGGCAGCAAAGTTTGTATAATATAATGACATTATAGCAATGCAGGCTGCATTTTTATAAATACCCTCATGGAAGTATACGACTGAGTAGTTATGAGTAGGCATTATTTATAAATCAGTGTATAATGGATTATGAGCATGCGCATTGAAATGCAAATGCATCACTTATAAGTAATAATAAACATATTATAAATGTAACTATACTGTTTTTATAATGGTGTATAGGTGTTGTTGTGTCTTTATAAATATATTTATAGAGTTGTAATAACTGCCTATATATAATTATAAAGGGGCTTATAATTTGGGATAAGCATGGGCTTCATAGAAAGTGTTACCGAGAAAATTGTCCAAATGAAGTCCTTAGCACTGCATCCATTCACAAAAAAAAAAATTTTGATCTGTTTATGGTAGGACGTTTTAAAAAATATCTTCATGGAACATGATCTTTACTGAATATACTACTGATTTTTGGCACAAAAAAATCAATCATTTGGCTATTGCTACAAATTGTAACAGATCCCCCATGATTAGGGATGCACCAAAATGAAAATTCTTGTCCGAAACCGAAAAATAGGAAATCAAGGCCGAAAACTGAACACTGAAAGAAATTATGCCAATTATTAGTACCATTGCATTTATGGCTATGTCTGTATACTTACTTTGCTAAAATCAAGGAATTGCAATTGTATAAATTAATATTAATGTTTCAAAAAATCAATCAATTAAAATAATTATGCAAATATTTATTTAGCACATTGCAACAATGCACAGTATAAAATAAAATTCAAACTAAAATGTTTAACTTGACCCCACTCATGTGTACATTAAATAATTATGTACAGGCCTACTGGCCTGCAGAAAGGTTTTCAAATTAAATGTCCTCTCATAAAAAAAAGTGCATTTAGGTCAAGTGCATTTAATTTATTTCTCTGTAGGAATACTACAAGAAAGTGCATTCAAAACATTCAAGAACATTTTTCTTAACACTAAATTCAAGAAAAATTAGCTTACCCCATTGGTAGATTTTTTTTGCTTGGTTTATGCACAAAATCACTTAAATTTGATATTTTTGGTCTAAAAACTAGACTTATTTTCTTGGGTTGTTTTGCTCATCAAGAAAAAGCATCTTAATTTAAGAATTTTTAGATATTTTTACTGAAGACAAGACAAAAATACTAAGAAATATTTTTCTTGAAAATAATTTTTTGCATTGTATTTTTCCAAGATTTCGATAACTTATTTTATTTACTTAGCGTTTTTTTCCAGCATTCAAATTTTATGGTTAATAACACATTTAATATCAGACATTACAGGGACTTTGAAGTTTTGTGGTCCATGGTCATATTTTAAAATGTCTTAAATTGAGATATATTTACTTAAGAAGCAAAATGTTTATGCTCACCAAAAAACAAGAAAAAAGTGCCAATAAGATATTCTTGATTTAAGTTTAACCTCTTTATAAGGTACTTAATCCAAGTGTAGATGAAAAATGCAGTAAAATGTGGATTTTTTTCCTCAGTTTTGATATTTTTAGATATTTGTACTGGGAAAAAAATGCTGTTGTTTCAGTTTTGTGCCACAACAGTCTATTGTAAAAATATATAGTTTGCACATCCCTAATATTACAATTTATAAAATGATATATAAATGTAAATCTTTGATTATACCACAATAATAGATTGACATGCAGACTGATAAATTCTAATAATTTTGTCCAGAATTTTGTCCCTCCTTCCAAAGGTAATAAATGTGGACGTGCATATCAAACAATGCCGAAAACCCAAATGCAAATGATTTGTTTTTGGAATATAGAAGCATAAATGTTTACAGGAACAATAACGCCACTCCGTTGCACTTTAAATTGAGTGTGAAATGATTTCTTTTCCCCTAACTGTGACCAAGGCACGTTGCCCTTGAATGACCCAGGCCTTAATGAGCACAAATGGAACAGTGTAAGTCCACTGATTTAAGTGGCAGGCAGTAAACTCTCCCTTGAGCCATACACACCAACAATAACAAGATACAGTAATGGGAATCAATGGGTGGCTTATGTGACCTGATAAGTAGCTGTTCAGCCGCAGGACAGAAGGCCGATGCTGTAGCGCTCGATGGATTCGTCTCTCTTGTTTTCCCTTCTCTCATCGCTAAACCGACGGATAACACAAATAACTAAATCATTATGCTCCAGCTCACCCTGAGTGAGACGCGTCTTTTTTAAAAAGGTTACAAAGATTGATAAAATAGGTTTTCAGCGAGGCCCTGAGTAATAGGAACAATCTTTAACAATGTGGTGGGAAAGTTAAAGTATTATGTTACTAAACTTTACTAAGTGTAATGACTTTCTTGCTTAGTATTTTTCTCTTGTTTTCAGTAAAAATATCTAAAAATTCTTATATTAAGATGCTTTTTCTTGATGAGCAAAACGACCCAAGAAAATAAGTCTAGTTTTTAGACTAAAAATATCAAATTTAAGGGATTTTGTGCATAAAACAAGCAAAAAATCTCAAAAAGGGGGAAAGCACATTTTTCTTGAGTCTTTCTTGAATTTAGTGTTTGATGAAATTGTTCAAGATTTTTTGCTTACCCCATTGACAGATTTTTTTTTTTTTTTTGCTTGTTTTATGCACAAAATCACATAAAATTGATATTTTGGTCTAAAAAACTAGACTTATTTTCTTGGGTCATTTTGCTCATCAAGAAAAGCATCTTAATTTAAGAATTTTTGAATATTTTTACTGAAAACAAGACAAAAATAATAAAAAATGTATTTCTTGAAAATCATTTTTTTTGCAGTGTATGAAAAAAAAGTTATTCCATTGGCAGATTTTTTTGCTTGTTTTAAGGCAAAAGTATATATATTTTTGTCTTAAAACTAGACTTATTTTTCTAGGTATTTTTGCTCATTAAGAAAATACATCTTAATTTAAGAATTTTTAGATATTTTTACTAAAAAAACAATACAAAAATATTAAGTAAGTAATTTTTTTCCAGTGTACACAATATGTCTGTCTGTTACAATTGTCTCTGTGTCAGATTATGTGATTGTCACTCCTAAATTGTATAACAGCATAAACAAACAGTGGCTCCAAAGCGTCACGTTTTGTATTGGCTGTTTTGTCATCCAAAAAAATAGATAATTCTACCTAGCAGCACCTATACTGTACCTGTGCATTTTCTATCAGCCAGGTTTACACAATAGGATTAGTCTTTTGTGAACATTTATCAGATTAAGCTCTGCACTTCCTCTATTTTTTGTGGCCACATTGTCACTTCATCAGAAAACTTTGGCAAACGTAAAACTTGACCTTTACGTTCAGATTTAAAACGAAGCTATTGTTTGGACTGAGTTCCTGTGAGGGTGCCGTGTGTGTTGAATTAATGATGATTGTCGCACTAATACCACCGTGGGAGGCTTTGACTGACGTTACACTAATGCTAAACCATCCTGCTGTGAGATGCTATCTCCCCCAACACTTTCTCTGATATGTATAAACAAGGATGCTCCCCATCACGACTTCCTCAGATCGAGCAGTATTTATAGCACATCTAGGAAACACGCATTGATATTTTCCCATTTCTCATAATTTCTCTCTTTCCTTCCTCCTCCATTTGTACCACCCCCACTTCTACTGAATCTTTTCTGTTGGAACATTCCTCTGGTGCAGAAATGAAGACATCTTGAGCTGAACTTCAAACACTCTCTTTGGTAAACAGACACCATGGAGAGAGAGAGCGTTTCATCCGTGCCTCTGGGATATTATTAAGCCTCTCCAGCTCAGACTGCGGAAAAAGGAGACTGCGGAAAAAAAAGAGGTTGAAACGAAAAGATAAGAGAGGTAACGTATGTCATCTCAACCAAAACACTGGGAAATACAGGAGTCTGCTGAATCGACCTGGTTTCCGGGAACTGTAACTGAAAATGATGAATTCATTTAATTGGTGAATTGAAAACTGAACCTTTTAAGCCAAAACTAATTTCTGGTGGGAATACATGTATATGAAATACAATTATTAATATTTAGGTCAGAAAAGCTTGACTGGTAGAACATTGCATCAACAACGCAAAGGTTGTGGGTTCGATTCCCAAAAATGTGTAGGTGCAGTAGCGGAGTGGCAATCGAGAGAGTCAGGAGTTTTCCCGGTGGGCTGGTAGTGTTTTGAGGCCGCAAGGGCCGTTCTGATAAAGAGTTATAAATAGCGAGTTATATAGCAACCCCGTCTGGTGGCCTGATGTGCAGCCGCTTCCTACATCCCGCTGGTCAAACTGTGCAGCCTCTCTGCTCAACACAGTATATAAAAGTGCTCAACCTGTTCGGCAGGTCCAACCATGTCTAGTATAGGGGGATCAGTTAGCGCCCCCTCCCCAAATGGCATATAGCCTGTCTGCCTTTGATGTAAAAAAAAAACGCCATACACCTGTTTATTGCAGAACGTATGCGGTTGGATCCTTCACGCGGATAGACTATTCGATAGATTAGTAAGTGTGGATTAAGGATGTTTTAAATCTCTAGCCTGGTGGTCAGGACATGAATGGATCAAATCAGCAGATTTGCAAAGGTTTATTTATCACCACATAGGCTATATCCTAAATAAAAATGAGAAAGGTAATGCAGTATCATTATATATTTCCTACGTGATTTCCATATTATAGACAAGAGTTTTCAATAGCAATATATATCCTCACAACATTATTTTTTCTAAAAACTTTGACAAAAATTATTTTCAAACGAACTGTATTCTTACAGTTCAAAGATGCACACATTATTCTGCATATGATTTGAATATTAGACAAGAGTATTCATAAAACGGCAATGAACGTCTCATATGGCAATAAATATCCACACATAACTTAACATAACAGCATAATGAAATGAATAAACAGACAAGGAAGCAGGATTGACATGTAAATTGTATTAATATTACCGGAAAAACATCAATATTGCTGAAATGAACTCTGAGGTAAATGCATGAAAGACGCTGTTAACCGTACTAACAAGTCTAAATAAGCAATAACAGTGGAAAAAACATTATTATCTCTCAAAACTTTGACAAAAATTATATTTAAAGGAAATGTATTCTTACAGTTATTCAAAGACACACAAATTATTCAAAATATTATTTTCTGCTTAAGAGCACGTTCGTCTCTGGCCTCGCTCTGTTATGTAATAGCTGATTGACAGGTGCGCATCCTCGTCTTGCAAACAGGTATCATTTTGAATAGTTACTCATTTAGGAAAATTATGATTTTATGATTTTATTATTATTATGAAAAGGTTTTTTTGGCAGATTGATTACGATTTGTATTACCCTAGTTTTACTACAAATACGAGACCTTAGTATTTTTTTTTTTACCATGGAGGGTCGGTGGTCTACAAAATTTCCTGATAGATTTTTTGGTTCCACTCCGCCCCTGTGTAGGTATATAAATGAAAGATCTTGAACATTCTGTCTTTTTGCACTGCTATTGAAGCAATATTCCTACCAAGAATGCGTTGATGTATCGGTCTAAAATTGTTATTTGTAGATAAAATCAAATGTTCCCGCTTTTGGACAACGATTGATTGTTTACAAAGAGACAATTATCAGGGCAGATTGTGTCCTGACATTCAAAACCTGCAGAAAAACGCATCAGAACTCATGATATTTGATTATTTTTAATTGAGTGATAGTGACGACAGAGTTGCCGTTTGTACGCTCTGTACTCTTACACTGTAAAGATTTATTGTTGCACTTAAATTTTTAAGTTTAATCAACTTGAATTTACAATTATTTTAAACTTTTTTGACTAGTGAGGAGTTGCTATAAATTATTAAAATGAAGTTGAAATAACTTCAATTCTAACTGCTAATTCAACTTAATTTTTATAATTTTATAATTAGCATTATTAAATTTATAATTAGCAACTCCTTACTAGTTAAGAAAGTTGAAATGAATGTGAATTTAAGTTGATTAAACTTAAATCTGTGTGCAACAAATATTTTTTTATAGTGTAGGATTTCAGAAAATACTAAAAACCTAAACTATTGGTATCTATCGATATGGGTACATTGTAAAAAAACTTTGCTGCCTTAAAATTTTTTGTTAAATCAACTAAGATTTCAACATGTCATGTCATGTCAACAGAAATTAGTTGTCACAATTTATAAAATATAGCTGAGAAAAGTCAACTTAAATTTATTAGTTATAACAACTCAGCTGTAGTTATAACAACTCATCTCTAGTCAAGATAAATAACAGTAAGTTGAAATGACTTGTAAATCTGAGTTTATTCAACAAAACATTTAAGACAGCAAAGTATTTTTTACAGTGAGATGTCATGCTAAGTATTTCAACATTGGTATCGGCACATATATTTTGTATCGCTGCATCTTTATAAAGAACAAAATAACATTTTTATAAAATCTAACAGATCAAAAGCTCTCTGATAGGTCTGAATTGAACTGTTGAACAAAGCAATATTGCACTCTCAGTCCTGGTATTACACTGAATTTCATTCCAGTTGTAATTACATGCGACCATATTACAGCTGTGCAAATATATTTAATCCAACAGTACAATGTGATATTACTTAAGCATACCACGTTTCTGCCTCTTATAGGGCTACCTCAATATCCCAAGGCCTTATATAAGATCTGTATCTGTTCTGTATAAGCTTAAGTACCCCCTTGCCTTTATCTAACCCCTGTCTCATACTTGGACTCCACAAGCTTTAAAGTCCATTAAATGCTCACAATTCCTCTATTCTTCAGCAGCATATTTGGGTGCGTGCACTCTCTCTGTATGCTGATATTGACAGCACATTCCAACAGAATGAATGCGTTAATAACACAGGAATGATGATGGAAATGAGCCATGGAGACAGACCTAATGGAACACAGTAATGTTTACCGGTAAACACTTATTTAATCTTTAAGTGGACCTCTAGCACTTACTGAATATGGTGCAACTAAGTGAATAGAGTTTAAGGTTGTTGTTTTTTTAGGTGAACGTCGGTATTAAAAACGCACTTTGCAGTGTGTTAGACATAGCAGTAAGCAATGCAAAATTTTCACATACAATTATTACATTAGGTCAACATAAAGTGTTTAGTTGCATGCAGCAAAAATGATTAAATACTATAATAATGCCTTTATTTAACGTACAGTAGAAATTTGCCACGTGTTGAAATAAATTCCACTGATGAGCCACCTATGCAGTTGTACTGTATGCAGCTGTAGAGATTTGTAGAGCTGTACACGTCCTTGTGAATTTTTTAAATATAAGAAGTTAAATTGATAGCACATTTGAAAGGGTAACGCTGCAGGTGAAGTTCAATGCATAATACGAGAGCGGGAATCTAATTTATCTGTAAATGATAGAGGAACTTTGTCTGTGAGCAAGATCTTTTAATGGCTACATTTATTTAGAAATGAAACCCAGATGGGTCTAATAAAACTTAAGTAATTTTCTCTCTGTGTATGACTGAATTTAATTATCATCAAAGCTCAGCATGTATGAAATATATATGAAACATTGGTGATGTTATGGTGCAACATCAATGCCTGTTTCGCTCGTTTACCCATTTGTGTTTTTCTGTGTGTGTGTGTCTGTGTTGTCACAGTTGTTATGACTTTTAATTAAAAATCACACAGAACATAATGAAACCATTCTGTCAAAACAAATGCGTTAAGTGCAATAAACTGATGTGATGCAGTTTAACATATTTAATCACATTTATTGTACAATAAAATTAACATTGGGTTTCAATTTAATGAAATGATTGTAACAATTGTACATTTCTGAATTTGTTTTACTATTAAATGGTGTATGTCTTTGATGCTGTCAGTGTTTTAGATGGTTTAATTCAAATTTATTTGCATAGCGCTTTCCACAATGCAAATGATTTCAAAGCTGCTTTACAGAAAATGCATGTTTATGTCAAAAAATAAAGTTGCTAGATAATATAAATAGTTTATAGTTATTTAAGCCAAATTAATTTGTATATGATTGCAATAATCTGCAAAGGTTATTTTATATATATATATATATATATTCAATGTGAATTGGGGTTAGGAAAGCAGACAGGTTACAACACAAGTTTTTGCTTAATACTGATTTTTGTTCATTTTTAATAAAAAGATTAGAAGTTAGAAAAAGTAGAATTGCAGGTGTAATGTAATAGCTTCAGTTATTGTCATATATGCTTATAGTGAATTGATTTATAAGACTCCTATGACACAACAAAGAAAACACATTGCTATGCTTTTTGTTGAGTTTTTGACCTTTCACTTAGCATTGGATGACTGCAGATTGCAGAAGACCACCGACTACAACAGCTTTGTGAAAATCAAACTATCTCATACATTAAAATGTGGTGGAAAAACTCAGTTATAATAGATTTTAGACACGTGTCATACACACACACGTTCACCCACGTTTTCTTCACTCCTCCTGTCACCTCCTCTCACACACACATGTCCACACTAACACTTACGTTTGCACACCCACAAACATAAAGTACAATTAAACAGTACTCCAACAGAACAATGCTAAATAAAAAGGCAGCGCTTACAAGAAAAAGGGACACTTTTCTGTGCTAACAGATTGGGGTTAGTCACCAATTGAGTTCAGCATTGCATTACTCTTGTTACTCGACATAATTAAGTCATTAAAATATCATTTACCTTAAAAATGGCAACGTAAATGAGGCCTGCAGCGGTTTCAGCATTTTTGGAAAGTATGGAACTGCAGCTGATGACTTTTTAATCAAGAAAGAATGGGATTCTCGACACAACACATTGTCAGTTATTCATAAAGCAGCGTGCAGCAAATAATGTCGGAAAAAGTCATAAATATTTCTCTGCTGTGATGGAACAGCCTAATGCAAAAATGCGCTCATAAAAACCCATAATATAACTTAATAATCCGCTGGATTTTATAGAACACGATGATGGTTTCTCAAATGACTGTCCATATCGGACCTGTCCCGTTGATGTATTGAATGCAGACGCTTTACCCAATATATAGAAAACCATTCAATTACAGTAACGCTGCTGTGCTTGGTGGCTATCTCACCTGATTTCAAGCCAGCCTTTTTTCAGTTCACCTTTAAAAGGTTTTTTGGCCAAAGCACCCGTATCAATGTGTAGTACTGTATATATACATCCATCGGGGACACACATGTGCTGTTTATTTACTTATAAATCTGTATATAATGTATATAATGAAATGGAAAGTAGGCTACCATCTGTGTTGAAACAATTACTAGTTTTTCATCAGATCTTTGGATAAGGGAGAGGACTCTCACGGCAGCACTACTGTAGGTTTACTTTGTGCTGAGCCTTTGTAAAGGAGAATAATGCATGTTTTGACATGATTACACAAAATGTCGTCTCGCACCTGAGTGTTAAGGCCCATTAGCAGGAGATGTTTGAATTGCAACCAGTGATGTGGATGTTAGACAATAAGACATCATTTTGTGATGTCTGTGATCTGTGATCACAGATGGGCTCATATCATATCATATTAGAACAAATGTGTGAGTTTGTATTATATTCTGAACTATTGCTGAACTGTTTAGGTTGTTGTTCAATCCCAATTAATATTACTGTAGTTGTCTTTATTTATACACTTTTCTCTGTTGAATATACACTCACCTAGAGGATTATTAGGAACACCATACTAATACTGTGTTTGACTCCTTTTCGCCTTCAGAACTGCCTTAATTCTACGTGGCATTGATTCAACAAGCATTCTTTATAAATGTTGGCCCATATTGATAGAATGGCATCTTGCGGTTGATGGAGATTTGTAGGATGCACATCCAGGGCACGAAGCTCCCGTCCCACCACATCCCAAACATGCTCTATTGGGTTAAGATCTGGTGACTGTGGGGGCCATTTTAGTACAGTGAACTCATTGTCATGAAACCAATTTGAAATGATTCAAGCTTTGTGACATGGTGCATTATCCTGCTGGAAGTAGCTGTCAGAGGATGGGTACATGGTGGTCATAAAGGAATGGACATGGTCAGAAACAATACTCAGGTAGGCTGTGGCATTTAAACGATGCCCAATTGGCACTAAGGGGCCTAAAGTGTGCCAAGAAAACATCCCCCACAACATTAAACCACCACCAGCCTGCACAGTCGTAAGAAGGCATGATGGATCCATGTTCTCATTCTGTTTATGCCAAATTCTGACTCTACCATCTGAATGTCTCAACAGAAATTGAGACTCATCAGAACAGGCAACATTTTTCCAGTCTTCAACTGTACAATTTTGGTGACCTTGTGCAAATTGTAGCCTCTTTTTCTTATTTGTAGTGGAGATGAGTGGTACCCGGTGGGGTCTTTTGCTGTTGTAGCCCATCCACCTCAATGTTGTGCGTGTTGTGGCTTCACAAATGCTTTGCTGCATACCTCGGTTGTAACGAGTGGTTATTTCAGTCAAAGTTGCTCTTCTATCAGCTTGAATCAGTCGGCCCATTCTCCTCTGACCTCTAGCATCAACAAGGCATTTTCACCCACAGTACTGACGCATACTGGATGTTTTTCCCTTTTCACAGCATTCTTTGTAAACCCTAGAAATGGTTGTGCATGAAAATCCCAGTAACTGAGTAGATTGTGAAATACTCAAAATTGCTTAAATTACCTTTCTTTCCCATTCTGACATTCAGTTTGGAGTTCAGGAGATTGTCTCGACCAGGACCACACCCCTAAATGCATTGAAGCAACTGCCATGTGATTGGTTGATTAGATAATTGCATTAATAAGATATTGAACAGGTGTTCCTAATTATACTTTAGGTGAGTGTATGTAACAAAAACAACTGAAGCCTTGCAAATAAAGGCTAACCTTTGATCAGGCTTTAGCAGGTCTAAACCCTTTGGATGTAACAAAATCATTAACTGTTGATTCCCATACCTGTCAATCCAAATATCTCCCCAAGGCTGTAATGCTAATGGCAGTCTATAAGCAGAATAGCCAACGTGTTTGTCTGCATCTGTATTGTTCTTCATCCATCGCATGCTTGTTTGTATCTGTAAGGCTTTCGTTTCTACATGCCTTTTGAAAATGCTACATGTGGGCTACAGATGTCACTCTGTGCGGGCTGCTGTCAACAGAAGATCTTCATTAGGGGCTTCAAAGCCGAAGCCCTCTGGCTCTATACAAGCAGCCCTCAGCACTTCCAGAGGAAAAGCTACCGCTGCCGAGAAAAAGCATCGCTATCCGTCTGTCTGTCTCGCCCAAATAACGTTTCTTTGCCATTTCATGTTTTATTCATCAGTCTTTAGCTCGAAGAATTTTGGCTACTTTTCGATTGTTTTCATGACTGAATCCTCTCCGCACAGAAGGCTTCTGTCATTATATGAAATATTATCTGAAGCCTGGGCTGAATAGAAAAAGAGTTACTGGTCGATGTGCTAATGGGGAAGAACAGATCATGGTTGCATAAACTGCATATGAGCATTTGACACAAGCCTTCAAGCATTTGACAAATTCCTTTGCACCTATAATGATAGTTTATCAACACTTATATAAATGTATATATTGTCCTGACTATGTTTGTACCGATTCATAGAAATGAATTGAACTTGCAAAGATTAAAGTTTAATGTTGATCCTGAGAAGAAGTATAAATTGTTTGAAACATGATTGTCTTATACAAAACTTGCGAGTAGCAACCTAATAGTCAAATGAAAGTCTGTTGAAATCACAATGTTGCTTGATTTGTTTTGCCAGCAAAACCATGATAAATACATCTTAAATATTTAATGCATCGCCCAGCCCCATACGACACAGGAACTTCGTCCACTTGGGAGAGCCGGGATGAACAAACTGTGCTCCAGGATTGTGATGTCTGCACATGCTTTAGCTCTTCATTTGTTTGGAGTAGTTTTCCGTGTCACCCCAGAGCTAAAACGTCTACCCCATCATTAGCATGGACAGTCTGTCCTGCCAGCACCAATTAAACTGTGCTGTGTTACTGAAGAACCGGGATGAGGTCAAAGCGACTGTTACTCTCACGGAGAGAAAATGAGAGAGAGACATTGGGAGAGAATGAACGAAAGAGAGAAAGCAAGACACTCCTGCGGTACTTAATCAACATTTCCAGAGGTCTGCTCTGGAAATGCCTAAGTAGAGGAATACATAAACGGGGAAGAAACATTAATCACTGTATACCAGGCTTTGTGTGTGTGTTTGTGTGCGGTGGCAAGTGTACAGGAATCCATCATCTGATTTGCAGTTAATGACAGGTCTGTGTAAAACACTGTTATTAATGAGGTAAACAAACCTTGGTTTAAATCTGTGGTTAGGCTTGGACTACATAGAGCCAAGTTTATGTTTTCTTATGCAAATGTATATCTTAATTAATAAACAGATTGATAGTAGAGTATATGAGGAAGCTGATAAGATCATTCATTTATTTTA
Organism: Misgurnus anguillicaudatus; assembly: GCF_027580225.2. Taxonomy (NCBI): domain Eukaryota; kingdom Metazoa; phylum Chordata; class Actinopteri; order Cypriniformes; family Cobitidae; genus Misgurnus; species Misgurnus anguillicaudatus. The sequence goes on from NC_073354.2 coordinate 18,924,564, forward strand.
GACCTTAGGCAAACAATGTTTTATTGTTGCTATTTCGATGGAATAATTGCTGTAAAAACACTCAGTTTAGCCAACATACTTCACTTAAGGCAATAGACTGCACTGTCAAACTGGTTCAGCATTGTTAGAAATTATGATTTATGATTAGGATTAATTTAAAATTATACATTATTATAATATTATTCGATTGTAAAATTTTAAATAAGTATGATTCAACATTGGTGAAAAGATGACGCTGGCTCATGCAAGGATTTCAGATGACGCCAGCTCTGAACTCTAAATTGATTTTAAATCATGTTTTTATGTAAATCCTACAGTGTCTTCTGTAGAGCTGTGTTGCAGCAGTCTAAACTGTGAAAAGGGCTATACAAATAAACTTGAATTAAATTGAATGATATTCATTAAAATAAGTATATTATCATGTATTAGAATCAAATAATAAGCTAAAAGCTGTAAAGATTTGACTGAATATATTTGGCATTCTCTAGTGATTATCTCAATATTTTTTACAAATGCATTCAATAAAAATATTTTTTCTTTATTTAACTGAATATTTAATCATGAAAAATCTTTGTTATTTCAGTTGATTTAGGATTGTCTTATAAATACATTTCTGAATGTTTCATACTGTATTTGTAGACAAACTGCTGAATTAGAAAAAATAAAGTGATATATCCCCTAAAAATAAAAATTCTGTAATCATTTAATCATCCTCATGTTGTTCTAAACCTGTATGAATTTCTTTTTTCTGATTAACACAAAAGAAGATATTGTGATAAATGATGGTAAGCACAAAGCTGCTGTAACCATTGACTTCCAAATAGGAAAATAAATATTATGGTAAATATTATTATTTAAAGGGTTAACCACCACTGTCGATTAATGGGTACATAAATCACTTAAGATATGTATATCGTTTTTAAAATGTCTCAAAAATGGACTTAAAGACCATTGTTTTGTGTTTTTGGTATTAAACATTTTTTTACGCAATTCCGCGATTATGTCATGTTGGGGAGAAGTGAATAAAAGCCTCAGCCAGAGCCATAGAGATAGATGAGACATTTATTGCCGTTTAATACTTATGTATATAATATGGAAATCATATATACATAGTAGGAAATATATAATGCGGTATACTGCAAAGTTCCCATGCTAATTATTATTAATGATATGTTAAATGTTAAATGTATAAATCCAAATCTTTTGATTTAATCCCTTCATGTCCTGACCACCAGGCTAGAGATTTTATACATCCTTAATCCACACTTACTAGTCTATCAAATAATATCTAAATATATTGTTTTGTGGAAAATGATGCTTTAATATATATTTAATTTAATATCTATCTATCTGTCTGTCTGTCTGTCTATCTGTCTATGGGGTGGATTCACAGACAGGGATTAGCTTAAACCAGGACTAGGCCTTAGTTTAATTAGGAAATATAACTAGTTTAACAAACATGCCTTACTAAAAACATTACTGGTGTGAATTTTAAGGCAGAACAAAGGGCACTGATGTATTTTAAGTTATAAAACGGTTAGTTCCAATCCTTAATTCTGATTGGTCAATAGGTGTGCTTTATTCACGATAAAACACTGCTATGACCGCTTCACCCAACAGTTCTATATAATATCACTGGGCCCTTAGCAACACCCTTAGCAACACATAAACATATAATGAGACAAAGGCTGAATCCCAAACCGCCTACTTCCATACTATATAGTACGCCAAGTAGCGCTTTTTACATACTTTATAGGATGGAAGTAGGCGGTTTGGGATTCAGCCAAAGTTTGAGAACAGTTTGTTGTTTTTATTTGAGCTTTCATGTTATTGTTCGCAGTCAGGGACTATTTTTTCTAGCAGAAGGAATGCTTTTATTGATTTAACTTCATGAAAGTTGCACTAATATTTTTTTTACTTTAATATTGTGTAGTAACCGTTTTATAAAAGCAATAAGGTTCTCGAAGCAAGTGCTGTATCGTGAATAAGTAACGGCTGAAGGGGTTGCAGGCACTCCGCTTCGCGTCGTGCCTAACAACGCCCTTCAGCCGTTACTTATTCACGATAAAGCACAGCCTCTCGTACCTTATTGCTTACATATGTCATTGCAAGTTGTTTTCCGTTTGGACAGCTCTTACATTTATTTTAGTCTATGATTTGGGAAGGCATTTGTGTTTTTTGTATTTTTTCCGTACAAAGTGTGCCAACAACAGCAAATTTAGTGATCTGGAACATTAAATCCATTAGACAAGCGATAATAGTAAGAATGTGGATATTTGGTTGTTGTTTGCTTGCTAGTTGTTAGCACTTTTACATTTTACAAATACATAAACAAACTTCCAAATGAGTAATTCTGCGGTTTAACAGCTGATATAATGTAATAAATCAACCTGTTAAACTTCAGAAACTGTCGTCCAGGCAGAGAGTGCACACAGAAATGCTGCGGAGCGGGCGGGAAAACACGAAGTGGATTAGCAGAATCAGTGGATCTTTAGCAATCTTTAGGATCTTTTTATAGATCACAACCTTTGCGTGCGAAATTACGGAGGATAAAATACGGGAGACTTAAGGGAAAATACTAATACGGGAGGACGGCGGGAAAGAAGGGTAAAATTCGGGACTTTCCCGGCCAAAACGGGATACTTGACGGGTATGCTCAGTGAGTCACCTCTCCACACCACGTTGAGGCTGACAGCAAAGGCGACGCGCTTTTAACTTGTAAACTCAAGGGTGTATGGGTAATGTAGTCTCTACTCTCGGTGGGACGAATTAGAGGGTGTACATTGTGAAGATCGCTCTGAAAAGCGGCAGCGCAGCCAAAGGATTAAAACCTCTGATTTAAACAGAGGTGCAAATGAGCGTTCCGGTACGCTAAAAGCACGTTCTGGGCTCAGGGAGAGGTGGTGGTACGCTCAAGAGCTATTTTTAGAAGTGGCGGTACTGACTACCGGCGCGTTCCGGCCCACTTAAAGCACTGGTGCTCAGTAAATGTTAGACAGTGGGAAAAGTGTGACAACTTACCCCGCTCTTTTCTACCCATTGAATTCCATCCTATTTGTATTCCTACTATGAAAGTCCATGTTTATAATCAGCTGTGCTTGTCATCATTTATCAAATATTTTATTTTTGTTCATTAAAAAAAAGAAAGAAAGAAACTAATACAGATTTAGAACATTAGAACAAGACAGAATTTTCATTTTTGCGTAAAATATCCCTTTAAATATTTATTAAATAAAATTACATTAATGAAAACTATAACAGATCTCTGCTCCTCAAACGGTGTCACTTACAGAATATTCACAGCCTCTCTTTAGCCAATTATTTTGGCCTGTGAAAACATGGCTGTTGAAAGCACCTCTAAAATCTTTTGTTCTCGCCCCAAAGGTGAGGAGCAGAGAACGAGAGACTGTGGGTGCCTCTCACTCTTCCGTGGTGCATTCTGGGAGAGGCAGATGGGAAGAGGATACCCTCATTCCTCCACTGTGACAAAAGAAACCCTGAGACTGAGTCGCCTCTCAAAGACCTCGATGAGAGAAACCAATATCATTAGCGACACTGGAGGAGCGGAGAGGATGAAAAGATCCAGGCAATGAATGGCCTACTGGGTGTTTTCTTTTTTCTAACCGGGGTCGAGAGGGGCCGCAGGCACAGAGATGCTTCTCAGACTGCAGATGGCAGCTTCTCATTGTTTTTAATGGGAAAGTGTCACAGAGCACAGTAGACACCCACTTGCGCTTTCCCACAAACCTGTTCACAATGCTTGGCCAGACAGATGGGTTGTTTTACAGTTTGCCATTTTTCTTGCGCGCGGTGTTGTGAATGTCACAACAGATTAAGCGGCACAGGATCGCAGAGCTCTAAGCACATGGTGTAGTGATGTATTTACGCTTTACCAGTCAAATCTGAGTTTTAATGAAACACATACCCTTTAATCTTATTGGATCACAGGATGCTCCAAAGATGCTCTTGGTGTGACAGTATGCTTGAAGACGAAAACAGATTACTGTACCGTTTGTTTGGGAATTGTGTTTAATACCGTCAACCTGCCATTGCATTGTTGACATTACTGTCAGACATCACAATACACAAATATGTGTATAGCTTTTTAATTTACTGTACATATACCGTTATTGACACTCTGCTGTCATGCGGCTAATGTATTCAACGCTGGTTTGGGACGTGGGTGCTAATGCAGGTGGCTGCCGTCTCCACGTGGCCCTGTGAGCGACGGAGCTGTGCGACCGCTCCTAAACAAACAGGCCACTGCAGCAAAACTAAAGTTGAGTCACGGGGCGTCTCACTGGCAATGCCACAGACAGAAGCTTCTTTTGAAACAAGGATCAAAGGCTCATCTATAGTGCCGGGCTCGCAGCCTTTGTGCCGCATATTCATGAATAACACGACATCTGTGTACAAGTAGATACAGCAGGGTAGATAGAGCGCAAGAAAGGTGACATGTCTTGTCGTATAAAGAAGGGAGGGGCCCTAAACTGAAAGAAAATGTCTCAAGTTGGGTAGTTAAGACACATGAAGCATACAGTAAGCATCACTTTTTTATTTTAAAAGGAATGAGCTTTGCATATAGCAGACTTCTTGACTATATGCAATAATAAACCATAATGAAAATGATATACAGAAGAAAGATCGACTGTGCTGAATTTGAAATATTCCTTTAGATTCCTAATGTGTGTATGTAACTTATTTTTCCAGCTGGTTTTATTAAAATCATGCACTTTCGATCAATAGCAATATCTCAATATCAAATATGAGTGTTTTCATTTTGGCATCTCATGATAAAATATCAGTTTAGTAAAGACTTACAGATGCTTACGTTTCGCAACTTCAAACAACTTCAGGTCTGGAAATGCACAGTAAAAATCTGCTTGTCTATGCTTTGTTCTGTAAGGAAAGTATTCGGGACCGTTTGCCAAAAGTGTCTGCCATCACCTGCACTACTGCATGTTATAATTCTGGCGAGGGCACAGAGGTCGGTTGTTTTTAGTGCCGGGGTCAAAGGTCATGTTACATAGACCACGGCACCTGTTGCATGGCTTGAATGTCTGATTAAATAATGAGGTGGCTGAGAGGTCAGGGGGCCAGAAGTCGTCACCTGGGCCATTTGAGAAGAGTGTGTGACACATGATCAGAGAGATAACACGGCCAAATGACAGTTCAAAGACACAACTCTTCAAACGGAGAAAAGCGACGCCTGTTCGTGAGAATTATAAGTTAGAAATAAGATATTTGGGGGATGCAATTCCTTATCATCTTGATTTATTTATAGGAAGTAATAAGATTAAATGGAGCAAATGGAGACTTGCTTGAGTCTCCTGATTCCCAGATGTTTCTTCGTGAGAAAAGTTGTTAGTGCTCAGATTTCTCATAAGTCACATTTTCTGAGCTATGCCATCTACAAAGTCATATTGCACTATTTATGTTGTGTATGTCACCAGTTGTCTCATTTGTGTGTGTTATTTTTCTCTTCTTTCAGAGGGAAACATCTTAAACAAGCATAATTATGAAAGAGCAACACTGTAATAAAATGTTCCTCTGGATGTGGGCATTGGATTTATACAAATGAAACCACTTTAAACGTGATATCAGTGTTATTTTTTAAACTATCAAGATTATGCAAATAACTCTCAGTAAAGATAATCAGTCAAAATATTTGCAGTCCAAAACTTTTCATTAAAAAATTGAATATAAGTAAAAAAATCTTTGTTTCAAACCTAAATATCCTTTTAATATTTTAGGATAAATAGATTAAATCAAATAAACACACTGTATGAGATTTCAACAGGGCAGACTGTCAGAAAATAGCATGATATTCTCCCCTCCTTTCGAACATGATGGGATCAAATTGCGTTTTGATCTATGCAAATGAAAACCGCACCATGCAAAGTAAAGCGAAGCAAAGGCGAGGATGTCCAATTCCGCCTCGTGTTATCAGCGTGCCCGGGCCTTTGGTTATTGTTGATATGATGTGTATGCATGAGGAGACCAGGTATCAAAAGCTGTGGAGAAATCCATGTAAACTTCTTGGGTTAGGTAAAGCAGGTCACAGTTGCATTTGTATTCATGAGAAAGCCAATGAGCAGATTAATGAATAAATGCATGACACGAGGATTCCAGATTGTCGCATAAATGTCAAAGGATGGACGATTTTCACTAAGATGGAGCAATTCAATAAGCAAAACAGGAAAATGGCTGAATGGGTCAGCGGAGGAATTTGTAAATAAAAGAGTACTTACACACGGGACATTCGGTTATTATGAGGTTAGTTCTAAAAAACAAAACAAAGTAATAAATAAACTCAAAGAAATAAAAGTCTCTAGTAACTGACCCTTTGTCTTCCGGAGAAAGAGAGATGGATGTCAGGGGAAGATCTAAGGACAATCTGCCTGAACACTGAAGACAACTTCTAACAAACACAGTGCACAATGAAAGTTCATCATTATTATTTAATGCTACAGCAGCCCTTTGATCTGGTCCGCTTGTCTTTGAGGCAGACTTCACATCTTTCTTATTGGTGGTAAAGAGTCAGATCTGTCACCTGTCATGCCTGCCAAAATTAGGTCAAAATAAAGCCATATCTTTTTTATGTTGAAACCGTATGACATTGACGAATAGTGGAATTCTTTTAAAAGCCTAAATCGATAAAATCGTAAAATTCACAATACCTCTCTTTTATCTAAAGACTTGACAGTTGTTAATTGGCTTGCGACTTGAGATTTTTTGCATTCTTGCTTGTTGTTCAGTACAGAAAACTTTTTTCTTAAAAACATTATCCTAACTTGAAAAGCATAATAAAATATCTAGTATTTTTAATCTCTATAAAAAACTATTTTCAAAACCTGTATCAAAATAAATGAAAAGCATGCTTATTGCCGACAAACAAAGGTTGTGGTGCCAAAAAGCAGTCCGAAAGAAAATACATCCAATGCTATAGGTGCGTAAATCCATAACATAATGCAAGAATAAAAAATCTGAAAAATGGGATGCACTTTTTTGCACATTTATATAAATAAATAAATATTTTTTTAATAAATTAATATGTGCCTTGTGACCTGCTTTGTATGTTTGTTGGTCTTTTGATTCTTGGACTATCATTCAATTGACATTATTTTCTTAAAATAGAAACCCTATACAAAATTTTGTTAAATCTCAGATTTTTAAGTAGCATACTTTTTCAGACTGATCTCACGGAAAGTCATGTTATAGTCAGGAAAAATTTGATCCATTTATTAATCTTTTTTCATCTTTTCATGAAAATTCATTTTAATTCATCTTTTTTCGTGTCTTAAGCACAAATGTCTTTTTCGTGACATTGGCATCGAATTTCAATAAATTATTTTTCGTGTGCGTTGCACAACTTTCTTTTTCGTTTCATTTTATGTATTGTTTTCTCATAGTTTTTTTCCCTATTTTCCTACCATTGTCACTTGGGGTTGGGGTTAGAATCACTTTCTGTTACATTTTTAGACATCCTAACCCAAACCTGAACTCTAACCCCAACTCCAGGGGAGAATGATTAAAAAATAGGGGAAAAAAAGGGAAAAAGCAAATACATAAAATGACACGAAAAAGAAAGTCGTGCTACGGACACGAGAAACCATTTATAGAAATTTGTGCGAGTGTCACAAAAAAGACATTCGTGCTCAAGGCACATAAAAAAGCTGGATTTCGTGCCATGGACACAAATAAACTGATCAAATTTGCGTGTCTATAACATGACTTTTAATGAGATCATATTGCATAATTTCCAATAAATAAATACATTGGCAAAAGCATAATGCACAGCCTAAATGCACTCAAAAGTTGTCACTGGGATGGTATCGTTTAAAAAGGTTCAAATATGTACCATTTAGGTATTTGAGGTACCAGTATGTACCTTTAAAAGGCAACAATACTTAGCGTTGAGGTACCAATATGCAAATTCTGGGTGCAAAACTGTAGGCTACTTTTTGGAAAGATACTGCCCCATTGACAACTTTGGTAACTTCTTGTAACTTTTTTCGAAAGCGTAATAACAACACAAATTATTTTAATAATCGTAAATTGCATTATTAACCAAAAAGGGTGCATCAGAAATCATCTAATGTTTAAACATTTTAATAATTGTGTCAGTTTACTGTAAAGTTTTATTTTTCTATTAGATTTCTAAGATTTTTCCAACTACCCTATAATTTAGATACTGGAACAGTAGAGGTCTTGGGAATTTTGCTAACTGTCTGCTGGATAGATTTATGAATTGTTTAGGCGCTCCAAGGTTATCCATATCTGCTGATTTGTGATAAGAATGTTTTTTAAAGAAACTTCCCGCAAAAGATAAGTCCATCACATGCCTCTGTCTGAGTTCCTCCCATGACCTCCTAATGAGGTCAAACAGTGTGTGTGTGTGTGGGTGTAAATGTGTTATGTTTTGAAAGGCTGAAGGGTGAATCTCAATGATCAGTGCAAGTTAAGCAAACTAACATCTTAGCGTGCCCTTGTGACCTCAATCTTTGAGGATAATACAAGGACACGAACACAAAACTCTTGTCTCCTGTCAAGTCAAACATCTCAATGTCATTAAGAATAGCATCCATAAGGGCTTGTCATTACATCATATAAAAATATAATTTTAGAATACAACAGAGCTATAAGAAGGAAAATAAAAGGCACAAAAGCCGTCACTGAGGCAGTACCCTTTAAAAAAAGGTCCTAATATGTTCCATTTAGGTACAAATATGTATCTTTGAACTACCAATATGTACCTTTGAAGGACTAATATGCACTTTTTGGGTACAAAGGTGTACCTTTCTGAAAGGGTACTGTCCCATTGACAGTATATATATATATATTTTTTTTTCATTTAAAGTTCTTACAGAATTTATTGACTGTATGGCATTCATGATTTTGTAAAGGACGGTGATCTCTGAACTCACTTGAAACCTCAGTGTATAGTGATGGTTATTCTGTTGCATGGCTTTTAAATTAAGCTGAGTCTCCCGGCAACTGTGTATCTCACACCGTAATGATCTCTGTATTCAGCGGTGCCTTCGGGAAATTCAGCTGAGATCTGCTGCCACACTAGCAGCGCTACACCTCCCTGCGTTTGTATTTTCCAGTCGTTTTCCTCCATACCCTCTGACATCCTCTGACTGACTCTGTCTCTCCTCACTGAGAACAGATGTGGCACTTCTAGCCTGTGTGTATGTCGACAAACCTTCCCCCATCATGCTCTCCTTTCCTCTTGGTCTCTCTATCCGTCTGTCCCTCCCTCCAGCTCTCGGTAGGATCAAAGACACACGCGCACACACACACAGTAAATAAACAAATCAAAATGCCCAACAAAACAGCCCTTAACAGCTGAGTAGGGAGGGAGAGAGGGATGAATAAGAAAGCAAGAGCTGTTGGCCATCAGATCAGAAGGCAAAGCAGAGGAGGAAAACAGGCTTGTTCAGATGAGAGCATGTAAACGAATGGGAACAAAGCCCCTTAATGATTCACTTCAGAGCCACCGGCAAAGCATATTGATATCGAGCCGCAGTATAGCCACTATTGTGTTCGTTCAGATCTTTATCACATACCAAAGGCCATGTACATTTTTACATATCAAAGAGACATCATTTGTGGCGATCTTGTATTTTCATATTTATTAGGGTGTCAATTGAAATTATTACACAATAATAATTAATGCATATTTCAATGTTTTGATCAAGATTCGAGAATCTTAAAGCTTGAATCTAACAATTACTGTACTAATTATAGTTTACGTACAGTATAGGTCAGAATGCATGAATCATTTTAATATTTGCCAAATGAATGGATAGAACTGACAGCCCTTATATTTATGTATTAGTTTCTATAATGGAGTCCCTAAGGTGAATCAATCACAAACTACATTCATAATAAATTTCATTAGGTATTGCAATTAAAAAATTAATTCAAACAGTATGAATATCAGCAGATTTAAAAAGACATTATTGAACACAGAAACCAAACAAAGCTGCGGCAAATATCAAACTGCGTCCAAATGAACAATGTTTCGAGGCATGCACTCATTTTGTGTTTCCCTTGGATTCCAATATGCCCACTAAATCAGGTTGATGCCATTCTGACGTGGCCTCCTGCTGGTACACTGTTGGCTTCCAGAGTGGGCTTTAATAGCTTCTGACAGGCGAATCAAAGAGCAAGATGGAGAGGCACGATAAATGGCAGGTCTTTATTAATTACAGGGCAGGTGGACAGCAGCGAGGCGGAAGTAAAGACAAGGCTTCGAGCCGCGCGTGATTCAACGCAGAGCTAATGAAGCTTGGGATAATGTGACAGATTCAGAGCCAGAAACACATGCAGAGAAAGGATATGAAAATATCGCTACTAGCACTTAATTAGCACCTTCTTTCAGCATCGCATCTTGAACAATACATGACCATAAGGAAGACACAAAAGTTTGGGGGAGTGTTAATAGGGTGCTACTAGTAGTTATGGCCAAGTGTGTATTTATACGCATCGTAGGTATGCAGCATCCTGAAAGATGTAACTCAAATGCAACATATTTTTTGGTAGATAAAGCATGGCTGTTTTTGCTCACAGTTAAATGCCAGAAAGACAGTCTGTGCTTCACAGCTCTTTATAAAGAGGAATGATTTTCCACATCAGGTTGCTTCATAAAAGAGAATTATCATCAAGGTTCGACTTGTGGGACAGACGCCCACTGCAATGAATTTTATTGCATTCTAGCCTCTAATTTGGCCTGATTTTAAGCAAGTATGTTTTTAGCTGACCTTGACAAATGTTTAGAGAGTTCGTCTGACATGTTTTCTTGTAAATTAGCATTTTTATCAGGCTCTTATTTTTAGGTTCAGTTAGTTTACTTTAATGACCATGAAAAGGTTATTAGTCAGTAATTGATATGGATTATTTTATCAAGTGTCATTCCATTAGTATTTAACAAAAGTTTTTTGCTCTAAGGGCATTGGCCACATTATCCCAAACCAAACCGTGCCCGAGCGCGTTTGACCCCCAAAGACTGGTTCGTTTGACTAGTGTGATTGCTCTGTACTGTGCCCGGGACAGCATGCAGAGATGAGCTTGGACGTGGTTTACTTGGGATAAGGCGCCAACATGCAGACGTCAATTGCGTGACAACTCACCTCATTTGCTTTCATAAAAACCTTATTATGTGCGCAGCAGGGTTACATCAATGTCTAAGCTGCACATGGGACAGATCAACTAAGCAATGTTTTACGAGTTGGCTAATTCGCATAAATTCATACGAAGTTAATCATGCAAAAGCCTACGATTCTCATGAAAATAACAACAAAAACCAAACCTAACCCCGCACCTAACACCAACGTCACAGGGGTCAAGGCAAATCATAAAAAAGTATGAATCTGGTCGTATGAATTCATACGAATTAGCCAACTCGTAAAACCAGCCCAGTCTCACGAAATTTCGTTGTATAGTCACGTAATTTTTTTAAATTCTTTTTTTATGATATTATCACGAATTTCCACGTTTTTTCCGTGATTGTATAATGAATTCCTGTTTTGGTGTGATTATCACTTATTGGTTACTAAACTGTTTTGTCCTATTTTTTACCATTGTCGCTTCGGTTTAGGGTTAGATTTACATAAAATGACATCCCTACCCAAACCCAACTCTTACCCTTACGCCAGGCGACATATAAAAAAAACGAATCAGAAAAAATAGTATAAACCAATGTATTAAGTGACATTCTAATGCAAGCACCAAATCTAACCCTAAACCGAAGCGACAATGGTTTGAAAATAGGAAAAAGCAGTTGAGTAACCAATAGGTGATAATCACACGAAAACAGAAATTCATTATACGATCACGAAAAACGCAGAAATTCGTGATAATATCACGAAAAAAGAATAAAAAAATTACGTGAAAAAATTATGAAATCTTGTGAGACTGGGTAGTGTAAAACATGAATTCTGTTGAGATAGCATTGGATACGCAGTGGCTGCTGGTGACTTCTCTTCCAAGGGGCTCGAATTCAAAATATGTGTTTGGAGTGTCATGTTAAAGGAATAGTCTACTCATTTTCAATATTAAAATATGTTATTACCTTAATTAAGAATTGTTGATACATCCCTCTATCATCTGTGTGCGTGCACGTAAGCGCTGGAGCGCGCTGCAACGCTTCGATAGCATTTAGCTTAGCACCATTCATTCAATGCTACCATTTACTGTAGAGATAAAGTTAGAAGTGACCAAACACATCAACGTTTTTCCTATTTAAGACGAGTAGTTATACGAGCAAGTTTGGTGGTACAAAATAAAACGTAGCGCTTTTCTAAGCGGATTTAAAAGAGGAACTATATTTTATGGCGTAGTGGCACTTTTGGGAGTACTTCGACTCGCCTGAAAAGTCCGCTCCCCTTCTCCCTCTCATAATGGGAGAGGGAGGGTGTTACTGCGCCGAGTCGAAGTGCTCACAAGGGTGCTGTTGTGCCATAAAGTGTAGCTCCTCTTTTGGATCCGCTTGGAAAAGCGCTACGTTTTGTTTTGTGCCACCAAACTTGCTCGTATAACTACTCGTCTTAAATAGGAAAAACGTTGATGTGTTTGGTCACTTCTAACTTTATCTCTAAATGGTACCATTGAATGAATGGGGTTAAGCTAAATGCTATCGAAGCGTCGCAGCGCGCTCCAGCGCTTACGTGCACGCACACAGATGATAGAGGGATGTATCAACAATTCTTAGTTAAGGCAATAACATATTTTAATATTGAAAATGAGTAGACTATTCCTTTAACCCTGTTAACATGCGTCTTGTCAAAATAAGTGCCTGCTGCACACGTGTAGAAACGGTTTATGATTGAAGAGTCGCTCACATTCACAAAATACTCGCAAGACACTCACTTAGCATTAAACTTAGATTACCCATGAGATTATGCGAGTATCTGGCATTCACAAGTGTCACTTTTATCATAAACCCTTTACACGTGTCTGCAGCAGGCACTTATTTTGACAATACGCATTATGCACATGGTTCACATGATGCGCCGAACACATATTTTTAAATGATGACCCACACAAACGGCGGGCTAAATACATGAGCTTCGCATCGTGTGCCCTCAAAAAAGAAATCAACGGCCGCCACTGGTTAAGAGAGTACTTTACTTCCTGTTTTCTTCAAAACAATCACATCCTAATGACAAAAGCGTGCACAGGCTCGGATCCCCTAAGTACATTTGGCAAAAACTTCCACTTCTACTTTGCACAAGACATAGTAAACAGTTGCAAAATCACTAAAGATGCAACTAGAAACTTTGTGCATAATGAAAGTCAAAATTCAAAAACAAAAAATGAAGAAACACATTAGAGGGAGCTTTGTTTCATGTGGCTGCCACATTCGACAAGGAGTCCAAGTTTTAATGTGATCCACGGATACAACTTTCATAACTTCCATAACAGTCTATAACTTTGAAATAGCAAAGGCACTACAGTACATAAAAGTAATACATATGATTTATGCTTTTTATGTTTGTGGCTTATGTCTTTTTTGTGAGGAACTGACCCTGAATATAGTTTGCTGAAAATCTTAAAAATTACTCTCAAATCTGTACTTTTTGTTTTTAAAGTTGAAACTTGGAAGATTTATAAAAAAAGCTGGTTATGGTAGGCCAATGTCATTCCTAAGCTTATTAGCAAACATCAGTATACATTTTCACTGGATTAAGCTAAATCATGTTAAAGGAAAAAATAACAATTTTGTTGTGAAGAGAACACAAAAAAATCATACAGTGATCCTAAAGGTTTAGACGTTTTGGGAATGCAGGACAAGATAGTAGGTTTCCTTTTTTAGATTGTGCTGGCCAAATAAACCCACAAGAAATGTGTTGAATTCAAAGTCTTTCAGAGAGTTTAGCTAATCATGGTTTAATGCTCTTCCGCATGAACTCCTATGGAGGTAAATTTACGGGTACATTTAGCACCACAGGAGTTTGTTTATTAGAAATTTAACAATGTGTTTTACGGCCCCTCTTAAGTGATTACGCACCTGCTTTCTTTTCTGTTTCTCAGCTTGATGATTTTCCATGTGGCTTCAATAATAAACGTTGTGAATTGCAAACTGATACAAAGACACAATCAATAAAGTCATTCACCACGTCCACCAGATTAAGTTTTTTGTTATCATATTAGTTGTAAACCACATGAATGCTAATTCATGTTTACTAAAGGAAATCTTTACAAAATGTGTTAAATACATACACAGATAATTTTATATAAAGACAACTATTCTGCTGAACTTTATTCACTAAATTATCATTTATTCTTCACAGAAATGTTTTTTTTGGGGGGGGAGGTGGGCTGAAACCAGGGTGATAGTAAAGTGCTCTGAACAAGTTGTAAGCAATCAAGCTTCACAAAAAGTTAGGCCTTTAATGTTCCTTTGCAAGAAGATGTGAAAGGGAACTTGTGGGATTGCCATGTTAAATGGGGTGGTCAATCAGAAATGACAGGTCTGCAACCCATCTCTCTCTCTTTCTCTCTTTTTACCTCCTACTTCTCTGTGCTAAGTGCAGTAGATGACTCTTGCTCTGCAGTAGTGGAAGTGTGTTTATATGGGAGGAAGCTGTCAGGACTATGAAGGATGTGAAAGTGACTTTATATTTCCTATATATTTCCTGACATTTAGTCATCCAGAAGATGACCATTTAGCTCACTGCAGAGGTCTAGTGCACACAGCGAGCGCCATGTCTCTCAAAAACAACATTTGGTTCCCTATTCACACACATGCTTTTGAGAAACTTTGGGGGCCACGTACAAGTCACCAAAAGTGAGCTGAACTCATCTACAGCCAATAGTCAGTCAAAACTATTTTGTGTACATTTGCATTACATTTATTCACTTAGAAGATGCTTTTATCTAAAGAGACTTACAAATGAGAAAACATTTAACGATTTGTAATAAGCTAACAATAAGTGTTGTCTCCAAAGCCATGTTACAAGTATGATTATTATGCATTCCAGGAAACTACATGTAAGAGGTTTAACCTTAGTAAGAATAATGATTTTCCATATGCCCATTCCTTAATTTGTAGTGATAACCTGCTGGGTTTTGGCAGCGTTAAGCCGACTTATCTGTGAGTCAAATATGTAACATTCCCTTTGGTTCCTATGGGAGTAAAAGATATTTCATTTAATGTGTTTCTCCGCCCCTACCCACAGATCTGAGCTCAGTGGTCTGTGATCACAAGAAATATCTGCTAGTCAATCAGGCCGTCCAGCAGCACAGTTTGTGGTGCTGATACAGAAGCCAAGTGCAAGTTTGAGGGGGATATTTAGTCCAGTTATTTACTATTCAATGAACGATATCTCTAAATGTTTATACAGAAGTAATACATCATGCTATACTGTGTATACATGATTAGAGCCTAACACTGTTGCTTTCCATATGCAACACTTCATTTCAGCTTATTTAATGAGAAATTGGCTACAGTCAAATCGGTAGCACTTTACAGATAATAAATGAGTAATGTTTTGGTACACTATAAAAAAAATGTTTGCTGCCTTAAACTTTTTGTTGAATCAACCCAGTACCGAGCCCCTAAGGTGACATTGGAGTAAAAAAAATCTAAAGTTTAGTTTCATGTGCTCACACGAAACCTTCATGTGCAGAATTTTCTTTAAAAGTTTAGTATTGCGTACGCACGCGAAAGTTTCACATAAAACTTTCACTTTCACAAATTTTCACACAATAGTTCCACGTGGGCACGCGAAACTAAACTTGATTAATTTTTTTCAGGATTTACTTGTATTTAATTGTGAAGTAATATTTCTGTAATTGCACCAGCCTGAAGGTGTTATAAAGGAATAAAATGTTGGTAAGTACATGGTACTCTAATGGTGCATTCACACCAGCCACGGTAGAGGAGGCAAAAACGTGCTATTTGCGCGTAGTTGGTTGCTTGAACATTTGAGTTGACTAATTCTAGTAATTCGAGACATTCACGCGGAAATTCGCATCATATGAGGGGCTCTGCAACTCCGCTGAGACTCCGCTTGCCTCCTGTAATCACGTCACTACTACAGCAAGGTCCTGATTGGTTAATCCGCCGAAGTTCAGATTTTTCAACTCGCGCGTTTCCTGCTGCAACGCTCAATTTGCGCGGAACGCGCCGCAGGATGCGTAATCGCGTCTTTGCATTGACTTAACATGTAAATCACTCGCGCTTGCCACCTCTACCGCGTCTGATGTGAACCCTATGGCATAATAACACAGTGATCAAAGAGACTAACCATGTCATGGTAGTAGTTAGATGCCAAAATGTAAAATTTTATCTGTTACTACCTTGAAAAAAATGAAGTAATTTCACAGAAACTACGTATAGTATCAGGGTTGTAAAATACAGTATTGCAGGTTCCTACTTATTTCTCAGCCGTGTTGATTTACCCATAAAGTCTAACTTTTAGTGAAACTCAGTATTACCTTGAAATAAATGAGGTTGTTTGAAGGAAACTACACAGTATCAGGGCTGTAAAATGCAGAATCACCTTTTTCCTCTCATTTACTTACTGTAGTTATTGCCGTCTGCTATGTGAAATTGGCTACCATATGATTAATTTGTTAATTCAACAGACAAATACCTGGACTGCAGAACTTTTATTTGAGATATGAAAAGAGTTGAAAGAAAGATTTGAATAACTCAAAAGGTACAGTATGTAATACATATAAAATGTATGACTTAATATTTGCTGTTTATTATCAGATAGCGGGGTACAGGAGACTTACGTGATGTCATTTCCCCAGAGTCCTTTAATCTTGGTGTCATGCTGAACAAGACAAAGGGAGATTGATGGTTTGTTTCCAATGACTGCTAACACTCAAATGAATGAAGCTGTTTAATTGTCCAAAACCAACAGTTCCAAGAAAAGAATTCAGGTTGGTAGTGGGTGTTTATGTACAGACGTAATATGCAATACGTTAGCTCATATATCTAAATTTTGGCATGAGATAAAATAATATGTGAGCAGTTGATGAGGTGTATGAACTTTATAAGTTGTATCTGTTGTGCATATAGTATTTAAAAATACAGAGTTGAAATACACTGTTGAAATATGACATGAATGAAATATGATATAATGTGTATATAATAAAGTGCAAACTTTTGTCCAAAAATTCTTTAGATTAATAGTGTATAGAGGAATAGAGAAGGATCATACTCAAATGTCCAAAAAACTATAATTTTTCATACAGTATTAAACTATAGCTCTGAAACCAGTGGGGCACAATGGCCTACAGCAGAAGAAAGGACCAGCATGCGTGAACAAGGGACCCTGACAGCCGAACGAATCGTTATTGAGTGGATTTCCAGGGCAAAGGCGCCGTAAATTCTGATGCAAGGCAAGCAGAGAACTCATTTTTATTTTAGAGGTTCCTCCCTAAGGTGCCTTAAAAGATACCATTTAAATACAAAAGCTGAAAAAACGCCTAGGGAAGCAAATGCATCAGTGGACCAGATAAATGCTTTTGTCCAAGAAACGCACATAGAGGTTTGATTGAAGAATAATGCCAGAATGCATCATATACTCTCAATCTCTCCCCCATTTTTTAATACCACCAGATGCAGCTTGAAACATTATGTGCTTTATTTCCTGTAAGTAAGCGATTTAAAAAAAATGATCAAAGTTATATGTCGAAAAACAATGGTATAAAATCAACAAAAAAAAAAATCATAAAGAACCTTTATGCTCTGTTTGTGTATTAAGATGTGACAGCTAGTAAAACTTTTATATTGACTTGCTACACAATAAGAATATCACATTGTGTTATAGCTGATAGCTAGAGTTAATCCAATATATCACCATGTTAGATTATACCCAGTATTTTTTGTGTCTGTTCCTTCTGGTGTCCTTGTTTCTGTGTTTCTTTCTTCTGTTTTTGTTTTTCAAGTGTCCTTGCTGCCTTCAGGAGACCAATGCCCTGGTATCAATGGAATTTCCTTTAATATACATTGTACAGAGTTGCTCACTATCAGCCTTTCCATATATACACACTGTAAAAAAATAATAATTTCATTAACAAAGTAATGTTCATTTAACTTTGAACAAACTGTTGCCAGTAAATAACATAAATTACTAAGTTACTGGCAAACAGTTGCATAACTACAGCAAATTCTCTACAGTGTAAAGCAATATAGGAACACTATGGGGCAGTTTCCCGGACAGAGTTTATTCTATTCCCAGACTAAAATGCATGTTTGTTCTGCCTTAATTTAAAAACACCTTGTACTGACATATATTAACATATCAGTGCCGTTGTTTTGTCTCGAGATACACATCAGTATTGCTTTTTGTAAAGTTTGTTTAAAAAAACTACTTAAATGTCCAATTATAACTAAGGCCTAGTCCTGGATTAATCTTAACCCTGTCCGGGAAACCGCCCCTAAAGGAGTTTGTTCCTTATAGTCTCTTTGTAAACCAATACAGTATAATAGTCTTACTGTATACTGTATGCAGCTGAGTAGGTCTTTCATCAACTTAAATAGACTATTTCACTCAATATTTGTGTGTGCTATGTTTTTGTGCTTGTTAGAGTATCACATTGTTAGTGTAGCATATGTGGTCATGTATGTGACTATGTTGGAATCAATTGTGAGCTTTGTTTAAATATCATTTGCACTCCCTAAGAGGAGTTAATAGAGTTGCAGGTAGTAGATATAGGTAGCACGAAATAGAATTTGGAATTGAAGTTAAATTTAATTTTTAAGTATTAAATGCATATATTTAATTAGAGTTTTTAATAACATTGAAAAATGATTACACTTAAAGGCTTAGTCCATTTTCTTAAAACAAAATCAAGATAATTTACTCACCACCATGTCATCCAAAATGCTGATGTCTTTCTTTGTTCAGTCGAGAAGAAATTATGTTTTTTGAGGAAAACATTCCAGGATTTTTCTTATTTTAATGGACTTTAATGGACCCCAACACTTAACAGTTTTAATGCAGTTTAAAATTGCAGTTTCAAAGGACTCTAAACGATCTCAAACGAGGCATAAGGGTCATTTTCACGAATGTCATTTTTGGCAAGAAAAAAATTAAAAAATATGCACTTTTAAACAACAAAAACTTGCCTTCCTCCAGTCCTTTGACGCGTCAGCGCGACCTCACGTAATACATCATCATGTCAAGAGGTCACAGATGTTTAGAGTTCTTTGTGGCTGCGTTGAAACGGCAATTTTAAACTGCATTAAAACTGTTAAGTGTTGGGGTCCATTAAAGTCCATTAAAATGAGAAAAATCCTGGAATGTTTTACTCAAAAAACATAATTTCTTCTTGACTGAACAAACAAAGACATCAACAGTTCGGATGACATGGTGGTGAGTAAATTATCTGGATTTTTCTTTTTAAGAAAATATGTATCCTTTAAAAATGAAAAATATATATATATATTTTCAACCCAGCGTTGGGTCAAAAATAGCCAAGTTTTATCAAAATGCCAGTGGCAAGACCTATGTTTAAACTTCATGTTTGCCTCATGCAACTTGGACACGATTAACCGCCTCGCCTCCATTAAAGGAGTCCCACAAATCCATCTGCCAAGTGTGATTGTGCTCAACTTACAAGGCCATTCTATGAGAAAACTCATTTTTGGCCTCCTAATTATTTTTCATTATATCGATGCTTTGGTGAAGTAAATTGGAATTGGACAGTAATTGTCTGGCCGGAGAGATGCGGGTAGTCGTGGCGTATCAGGTTAGATGAGGTATGACAGGAAGACACCTTACCGTTATGCAGCGCCTGTTAGAAAGCTTCCCCTCCTTAATAGCCGAGCTAACCTAACTGGTGTGGGTGTACGGTCAACGTGGACAAGGTCATTGCAAGAGGAAGGATCCACAGAGCCTCTGGATACAGAGAAAAGCCTTTCTCAGACTCCATTGCACCCGTGGCCGCTCTGTGGCTCTGCTATTCCAAGTCACTTTGCCATCCCCTGTGGAACTAACCGGGTCGGTGCACCTAAGGCTTTAAGGCGGATGTGTTCAGCACAGCCAGGGAGCCTGCTGTTGGGATTATGACTTTTTTCTCTCTCTCCCTTTCTTTTTCTGAACAGTGACGAAAAATCCTCTCCAAATGCAGTGTGGTTTTCTGCTGTGCCGATCAATAAAGCTCTATCAGAACCAATGGGGGGAAAAGAGAAAGGCAAGGTCTTCTCTATCTGCCAATCTGTTCGTTCTCGCCGTGTGTTTTAAGATCTTGGCCGTGTTTGTGTAGTGTGAGCTCGGGTTTACGAAAATGAGGAAGAGATTTGTCAGTCTGCCCTGACCTGTGAAGTACCTTGAACTACGTGGAAACCAGGAAATTTTATTTTTTGTAAAAAAAATGTGACCCATCTCTGTGTCTTTCTTTTTGTTTTCTTTCTCTCAGCTTTACAGAGGGTTAAGATCAAACTGGCATGATCACTTGTATTTTTGCATGCATGCATGCTTCTTTGTGCATGCACATGTCATATGGGTGTAAAAAGAATGCAAGCTGAGCATTGCTGATTTGTTCCTGATGAGGATGCTAGAGAGACTTTAAAGGTATTCATCCTGGCACACAACCTGACGCCACCTGTTACTGTAGTCAGGGTTGTGACTGTGGCCATGGTATTTATTACCATGGTGACAGAGGGAGGATGGATTAGTAGGGGTTTAATAGCAGGGTTTATATGCGGTTGATATTAGTCTTCCTGCATAAAACCGCATCCTGTGACAGACCGTTGAACTCAAGCAGTTTCCCGTCGGGTCATTTTATCGGCGCAGTTAGCGAGCGCTCATTAACGCTAGCTCAGATTAACTAGCTGTCTGAAGTGAAACTGCTTAATTACTTAACCTTACAGTGTGAAGATCATTACAATTTGAGCTTATAACTATTTTTTACTGCATTACTAATCAGTTCATCAAAAGGAAGCCTTAAAGCTGACATGAGTTAACGTCTTGGAAGCTGTTCCATGTTCTGATATCTAATAAAGATGACAAGTACTTTTGCAATTTTTATCTCTAGGACCGTAAAGGACCATAAAGTATCTGGAGAAAATGTATTAAATAAGCATTGGCTAAACAAAGCCAGTTCAACATCATATATCAGCGTGGAGCATGTGCAGGCTAACTGCAGAGTTTGCGATATTAGCAGTAATTCAGGTTTATAGAGGGATCATCAAACTCAGGCTGATTCAGAGGTTGAGTATTAATTCAATGTAGTCAATCACCAAATGTTCAACAAATGCATTATAGTACCAGCATATCATGTGATTTATAAAATACATTTGTTCAGGGCTGGAGTGGGACTCATTTTCAGCCCTGGAGTTTCATGCCCACTTCAGTTCATGACTGACTATATTAAAATAATATCATTAAATCCTCAGTAGTATAAATAAGTCTACAGTTAGTGCACTGTTCTCTGCAGCCTTGCAATTCATTGTATTTTAAAAATATATAATTTCCAATCTGGTGCAAATACAGTAGCCTAAAAAATTAAGATTTTTGTCATAATTGTGCAGCCCATCCATAAAGTATTTTAATATTGTTTAATTAAATGTATTTAAAAACTATCGAAAGGGAACAAATGTGTTTGTGTGTTCCCCTATATTTCTATTTTTAATAAATGGTGGGTCTTGAGATTACCTGTTGGGTTGAAAAAGTTTGTAAACCCCTGATATACAATACACAAGAAAGACTTAAAGTATGCAGGGGAAACAGATGAAAAATATAAATCCTTATATTACTGTAATTTTTTAGTACTTAGATAATGTATAGTTGCAAATAACAAACGTAGGCCTATCTTGTGTCAAAAAGGACACATTATTTATTTTAATTTATTTTATTTTACCTTTATTTAACCAGGAAGAAACTTCTTGAGTTAAAAAATCTCTTTTTCAAGAGTGAAAAATATATATATATATATATATATATATATATATATATATATATATATATATATATATATATGAACCTTCAACATTTTACTTGGGAAAACATCATATTCATATGAAACCTAGTTTTTTTCCAATAAACTGATCAGTTTTCCATCAAATAGACGATAAATAATGACTATTCACAATTAATTGTTACATCTATGACTATGATCCTTTTCCTTTTAAAGGCCGTTCGTATCAAGTCGCGCTCACGTTTATTTTAAATCTAGACATGCGGCAAGCGCACTCAAATATAGACGCGTCTAAAACAAATATCTTGTTCACAGGCGAGCGCTTTGAAAAGCAGAAGAAAGTGGCGTGTCCTGCGTTTTCCATGCGTTTTAGATGTTAATGGACCCTAATGCAAGAATTCTTCCTATAAGTGATCCGGACACAATCAACTATGGGCATAAAGTTGTGGGGACCTCCAACACTCACAAATTACATTGGCACCATAGGGACAGCAACTTTCAACCTGGTGGCATGATAACACCGGCCCTAGTGGCCAAAAAACCAGTCCTGCCCACCGGGATTTCTCCCGGTCCTCCCTAGGGCCAATCCAGAGCTGCATTGGTTTCATAAATTAGCCACAACAATTCATTTCAAGTTAATTTCTATAGCACTTTCACAGTTTTGCTTTGTTGCAATGACTATATAATCAGCGCTATCTCATGGCATTTGGTACATATTTTACGAGGTGGCTAATTCATATTAATTTGTACGACCACATTCGTTGACCACATTTTTGTATGATTTGCATTGACCCCTGTATCGTTGGGTTTAGGGTGGGATTTCTTTATTGTTTTTTAAGTGTTCATTTTTGCACAATTAAGTTCATGAAAATTCATATGATATCGCCAACTCGTAAAATATAGTATGTACGATTTCTTGTGAGATCAGGTTGGGGAAATTATAATTTTCAAACATGTTTGTTACAGCAGATATTTTTTTGTGTTGTAGCAGTTTTTTTTACTTTTTTGTTAGCCGAACCCCGTGGTAATTTTCTTTCACCGGTACATAAAACATATCTGTCCGTTTTTACTGTAAAGTGTAAAGTGCAATTCTTCCAAAATGTGTACATTGCTTGTACTATCTGCATGAAAATGTAGGATTTGATTGGACTGTTATAATAGTTGCCAATTAATACCTATAACAACAGTTATTTTTACCCCTAGATTTATCACTCTTAAGTTTGTGAAAACAAGGCAAATCCATTTGCAATGATTTTTTAGTGCTAATGACACATTTGCTGGATTTGGAGGGAAGGCTTAAGAAATGTGTCAAAAGTTCATCGTCACCTCTGCAGTTATTTTGCACACTGATTGAATTAGAGAGCGTTGGCCCTTTGGGGAGATTTGTCTCTTGTTTATTCCTGTTGCTGTTAATCACGATTGTGCTGTGGGAGTGTTTGTTTGGGGATGTAATGAACTCTGATGGGATGAAGTGAAGTCTGTGTCATTAGTTAATTAGTCTCCTTCTGATGCAGGAGGGATGGAGAGTTGGACACCAACAGGAGCTGACGTAAGATCAGGCAGGTCCACCTGAACAAGCTTTTGTCACAACAAGGCGTTAAAAGATTAATAGAAGAAGACACCTTGTAGCCTGCCGCTACATTTGTCTTGATGGCAGAATCTGCCTTCTCAAAACAAAGGCAATGAACTGTAGTTTGACGTTCATTTACCTTCACAGCTTTAATTTGTTTTCTTCAGTGAGACTATAAAATAGTTTATCTTAAAATAAAGATCCTGTCACTGTTCCCTCCTCTTCATGTCATTTGAAATCCATCTACAGAAAGTGAATGTGGATTTTCCTGGCCACTCTTTTCGTATGCTGTGATGACTGGAGCTGTTAAAGACAAAAAATCACCATAAAGTATCATAAAAGTGGTTTGTGTGCATTCGTTTTCAAGTCCTAGGTCACAGAATTTATTTTTGGTGTGGAATGGAAACAATATTTCAAGTTGTTTTTAATGAACACCTGTCCTAATTCGCATTGGTGTGTTAATAAAGTCAAAATTTTAGAGGAATTAATGGTTTTAGTCTTGTCGTTTAAATTAATTAGTTTATTAACTTCGCATAATCTAAATCTTAAATCTGTCTCTTTTTTGTTCACAGCCTTGTGTGAAACAGAATTCGGCTGAGATGTGGCGTAAGTCTAGCCAACCAAAAGCAAAAGCATTTTTGCTATAATCAGTGTTGGGAATGCTACTTAGGTGTGTGCGACTCGGAGGGACTGCTGGGCGAGGATCAGGCTGCCTGTGAGTGCCTTAAAGGAAAACACCACCGTTTTCAATATTTTACTGTGCTCTTATCTCGATGAATTAATACATCCCTAATTTTTTCAATGCATGCACTTAATCTTTGTACAGCGCGTAGTGAATGTGTTAGCATTTAGCCTAATAATAATATAATAATAATTTTTATTTATATAGCGCCTTTCAACACCCAAGGTCGTTTTACACGGATAGGACAAGATAAACATATACAAACACAAAGGTACAGCAATATTAGCATTCACTTTCAAGTATAATGTTAAGAGAAAAAAAATAGACTATGAGCAGAGGAAAAATATTCAGAACAATAATGTGTTTTTAAGACATTTTTGAAGGAGAGAATGGTGGATACTTCACAAATATCTTGAGGAAGGGAATTCCACAACCTAGAAGCCGCAACACTTAAAGCCCCTGCTTCCATAGTCACTAGATTGATATTTGGGGTGGCTAACAAACCTGCACTAGAAGATCGTAAGGCACGAACTGGAGCATAAGGCTGGAGTAAGGTGGATAAGTATGTAGGGCCAAGGCTATGGAGAGCTTTGTAAGTAAGTATTAGTACCTTAAAGTTTATACGGAGAGAGACTGGGAGCCAGTGAAGATGATGTAGGATAGGAGTAATGTGTTTGTACTTTCTAGTATGTGTAATCAGACGAGCAGCAGAGTTTTGAACGTATTGTAATCTCTTGATATTTTTAGCAGAAAGGCCATAAAGTAGTGAGTTACAATAATCTAGCTGGGATGTGACAAAGGCATGTATTACTGTTTCAGAATCCTGCTGACTAAGTGAGGATCGAATACGAGATATATTACGTAGGTAAAAAAAGCTGTCTTTACCTCTTTACTAACGTGGTCATTAAATGAAAGAGTAGAATCAATGAGAACACCAAGAACACTGATGTGGGAGGTATGGTAAAGTAAATCTGAATCTCATCAGCATAGCAGTGAAAGTTAAACCCATATTGTTTGATAATATGTCCAATCGGTAGCATGTACATGAAGAAGAGAAGAGGGCCCAAAACAGAGCCTTGAGGTACACCAGAACAGATAGATTTGGTGGATGACTTGTGCTTCTGGAATCCAACAATTTGTTGCTCCCCTGATAAGTAAGAGGAAAATCAGTCAAAGGCTGTGCCAGTAATCCCAATTGTTGTAAGCCGTGACAGAAGTATCTTGTGATTTACAGCATCAAAAGCTGAGCTGAAGTCTAGTAGAAGGAGAGTGCTAAGAGAAGATCATTAAGAACCTTAACCAGGGCTGTTTCAGTACTGTGCAGTGGCCGAAAGCCAGACTGAAAGGCTCATAAAGGTTATGTGCTGTCAGATGGGCCTGTAACTGAGAGGCAACAACTTTTTCCAGTATTTTAGAGAGGAAAGAAAGGTTTAAAATAGGCCTGTAGCTTCTTAGAGAAAGATGATCAAGACCATGCTTTTTAAGAAAAGGGGTGACAGCACCAATCTCAAGCTTAGCCCCATTCATTCCTTAGGATTCAAACATGGATGAATTTAGAAGCCACCAAACACTTTAATGTGTTCTCTATTTAAAGACTGTTACATGAGTAGTTACTCAAGTATGTATGGTGGCACAAAATAAAACGTGCACCACTCTGCCTCTGGTTGGCTAACGACGAAGCCAAACATCATCAGTTATGTGGTTGTCCCATCCCCTCTAACACACACCAGAAAAAAAACTTTGCAAGTCCTACTGTCTGGCTAAGAGAGAGCCTACTCTTGTGAAAATTGCTTCAGTTAGATCAATTATAGTAACGCACAGCATTTATTGTCAGTAAAATAAATGCCACTATTTTCAGGGGGAAACAGTAATTCGTTTGATTACTCAATACTGACAAAAGCAACGTTATTGACATTATTAACTATATTACATCAGTTTAACATTGTTTTTTTACGTCAACCCGATGTTACAGCTTGATGTCAGGCCGACTCTGGTTTTTGCTGTCAAACCGACGTTACGTCTGGACGTCAGGCCAGCATTGTGATTTGACGTCAATCTAACGTTACAGCTTGATGTCAGGCCTACAATAATGACATCAACCTGTGTAAGTGCTTGGCGTCAGTACGAGGTTGATTTTTGAAGTCAACCAACATAATAGCTTGACGTCAGACTGACATTAAGGATTATTATGCCTAAAACACCACACATACAAAAGGTATGGTCCCTTCAGACACTGCATTAAAGATGTGAGAGGGTTGCTGACCAATGCATTATTAATATTGCTGCATTGCACTGTATGTTACCCTGTGAGGACTCACGTTCTCTGTGTTTACTCCCAAACAAACGACTCAGTGCTTCACGTGTGCATATCATCCATTCTATCCTGCATTGTTCACTTCATTAGTTTCCACCAGATGTTTGTGATTTTTGAAGATAGCGGAAAACGCAATCTGACCCCTCAGAACAATGGAGAACACACTCAAACAGCTTTCAACTTCTAATGGATCGATCAATTATTAAAAGTAACCTGTCCTGTCATTTACAAGCTCTGTTTTATTCCTTTGCAGACTTTTATTTCAATGTATAGGAAAAACACTTTCCAGCCCAAGCCTGCTGCCCCAACAACAATGCCCTACACACTAAAAATCACTACAGGCTCGGAGAATAAGTATCTTGTTTTAAACTTTTTGCAGGCCACGAGGGTGCTGATGTTATTATGCTTTATGATCAAAACAGCTGTGTTTTACTAGATCTTTTTAATTGAGATAGTCCCACGTAGAGACAAATCATTTTAACAAGGGCAAACCTCTGTGTAACAGATTTGGTTACACAATTTTAATTGTGCTAAATGAATAAGAGTAGCAGTTATAGCAGGGGAGATATACATTTCAAGTAAGTAGAGGTCTAAGATACAGGTTTCTAAGCAGAATGTTTTGGCAAAAGATATTTTAAGTGGGACTGCACTTGTTGTGATCCTATAGTGAGCTGTGTATGAAGGTTACATGGCCGGAGGATGTTCCAAAAGGTATTGCACGTTGCATCTTGGTTAAGTTTTCTTGTTTCCAAATTCTAAGGCAGCATTTCATGTATCCTTCACGCAGAAGGCATTGCCTCAAGCACTGTGAAAACAAAACCACATGGTGGACGAATAGGGAGAAACATTGTTTATAACAAACATAATCATACAATACTAAAAATATAAATGTGGTTAAGTATAATTAAAGTAAATTATTTTAACCAGTGTTTGTGTGGTATTTCAGCCACATACAGCTTGTAAACAGCCAAATGAAACAACAATCTTACACACTCTTAAAAATAAAGATGTTACAAAATGTTGTATCAAAAGTGATGCCATGGAAGAACGACTTTTGGTTCTCCAAAAACCATTTAGTCTAATATTCTCAAAAAGAATAATTTCTTTCTTATTTTTTATAATATAAATATCCATTTTCCACAACAAAGAACATTTTATGAAACAGAGACATTCTGCAGGATCTGTAAGGAACCATGCAGCCAAAAATGGTTCTATGGCATAGTGTAGCACATTTATTTTCAGAGTGCATGACAATGGTGCTACAAAATACAGAACAGTGGCAGCCTGTGACTTCATTATTCGATGGCACACAATGCGAAGTTCGTCACAACATGTATGTAGCCTGTCATGTGTGTAATTTCAAAATATGTGTTCGGTGCATCGAGTGATCCTATGTGCATCACATGTCTTGTCAAAATTAGGTGCCTGCTGCAGATGCATCTAAAGGGTTTATGATAAAAGAGATGCTAGTGTTCTCGCATAACCTCATACGTAATCAGAGTTTACTATTAAGGGAGTGTCTTGCGTGTATTTTGTGCTATTTATATTTTTATGCTATTTTGAAAACACTAGCAACACACATGACATTCCGAACACATATTTTGAATTTGCGCCCCTCGGAGGAGCAGTCACGAGCCACCACTGATACAGAACAGGACACAGTGCTATATAATTGTATTATATTAAAAGACTAAATAAATAAAAGTTCAAGAACTAAAATAAGAGCTTAACATTTTACGCAGCCTACACAAGGTGACATTCATCGCATCAAATGGCAACCGGCATTTTATGCAGTGCAAAGCCAAGCGATGGAATATTTGCCAACCTTAAAAGCTGTGGTGGCTGAGAAAAATGTACTAAAATAACAGGGTGTGAAGAGAAAGGAAGAGAGAGCGAGCGAGAGAGATGAAGAGACCGTATTAGACCCTTGTGTACAGATGGGATCAGAGCCCATGGTGCGCTGAATAATCAGACTCGTTGCGTTTCATGCTTGACCTTTCCATGTGACGGCAGAGGCTAATGTAAGACCCAGACGTGGCAGGTGGAGAGATAGCGCTCCAAGTATCCGCCGTCGAGACGGACCACCAGCGCGCTTTGACCGTGCCCTCGATTCCCCAGTCATGTGCCCCGAGACGCAGGCAATTTTCATGACATTTTCATACTTCAACAAGGGGCTATGCAATTTGGTAATGATGGTATCGGATAGAGGCCGTTGGGCGTGTCAATCAAACGTGTACGCGGAGAAGATTAAAAAGGTGAGGTGAGATGATTTCAATGATTCCTGCAAATGCTAAATTGTACCGTAGATTAGCAGGTAGGCTAGTTAAAAACATAATAGAAAATCAGACTAGGGAAGTCAAATGTCGCATAGCCATATTTAAATGCCACCTCCTTTTTGGGCAACAATCATTATATTTTAAAGAGTAACTAAACCCTATACCAACTTTTTGTAGTTAAAGCGTAACTAAACCCAAAACCAACTTTTTTTAGTTAATGATCTGTAAGAATGGGTCTTTATTAGTGCTGTTCATGGATTCAGGTTGAACGGTGGCTACTGCAGTTAAATTTTCCTATTGGATGGTGGGTCCAAAAAATGACTCGTGACGTAAGCAGGTTCAAGCTCACCACGCCCTTGTTACGATCTCACCACACACTTAGTTCGTTCCCTCTATCTCCTTGGGATCTGCCCACTTTTCTTGCATTTTTCCAATATTGCCAGTGGGTGGAGTCAGGCTCTGACCAGGGGTTTAGTTACGCTTTAATGATCTGTAAGAATGATACTTTATTAGTGCTGTTCATTGATTTTAGTAAGTTTTTTGACTTACTAAATTTGGATATAAAGAGTTTCAATATTTTATAATATATGGTGTAAAAACGTCTGAGTGCTGCCCTCTTCAGGTTGAATGGTGGGTACTGCAGTTGAATTTTCCTATTGGATGTTGGGTCCAAAAAATAACTTGTGACGTAAGCAGGTTCAAGCTCACCACGCCCTTGTTACCTCTCACCACACACTTACGAGCTTAGTTCGTCCCCTCTGTCTCCGTTGGGATCTGCCCACTTTTCTTGCATTTTTCAAATATTGCCAGTGGGTGGAGTCAGGCTCTAACCAGGGGTTTAGTTATGCTTTAATGGTCTCAATGTCCAAATGTAGCTTTTAAAGATTATTTTGAAACCCTCTCCAACACAATCTCATGGAAATCGTTTAAACTATTTTATAAGGTGGCTATTTTAAATGAATTTGTATAGGTTTAGGGGCGGGGTCATTGGGGGTTCATTTTTGCTTTTCTAATAATCATACGTTTTTGGTTACTTTTTATAGCGCTGGGTACACACCAAAAGATAATTGGGCTGATTTTGGGACTATTTCCCCCTTCCGACAATCCTAGCTATGTCCCGATTATCTTGATGGTTCTACAGACTATCCAGGCCCGGAGTGGGTAATCGGGAGAACCGGGAGGATTCCCGGTGGGCCGCTTCCCTTTAGGGCCGGTCAAGTTTTTTTTTTTTTTACATTTGTCACGTTACTGAGTCTGTCTTCTCTTAAATGACACTTCACACGTTTCGCATTGACACTACAGCGCGCAGCCTCTGCATGGGTTGTACCATGTGAAGGAGTTTCCCCCTCCCCTCCCATAGAGTTGGTTCGGTCCATAGCGCGTCTATTCCAAAACTTTTCTCCGGTAGGCTGGGCCGGCGCTACTGTAACACAACGCGTCTGAGAGGAGGAGGGCGTAAAACAACAGGTTGAAGAAAAAAGCCATTGTAGGAGGATGCTGCCAAATGTGCCAAACTTACAGATTTATTTTCAAGAGGACAAACAAAAGTGACAACAGGTAACTTAAAGAGAAATAAGCCTAGTAATGGTTAGCATTAGCAACTTAATTATTCGCCTAATACCGTTTCCAAACTATTTACAAGCCAACATTTTTTTTGTTAAAATATT
The DNA here is from genome assembly GCF_027580225.2 of Misgurnus anguillicaudatus. NCBI lineage: Eukaryota > Metazoa > Chordata > Actinopteri > Cypriniformes > Cobitidae > Misgurnus > Misgurnus anguillicaudatus. The sequence goes on from NC_073354.2 coordinate 18,954,961, forward strand.
AGCCTTTTGTGTATACATGCGATTCATAGACTTTGCAAATATTATGCAAGCAGTTTCTGAGCAGCAGATAAGCCAGTTCTTCGCTAAAAACGAGGAGGCAATGAGTAAACAATATGAATTAAAGTTATTTAACCCTCAGGTTGTGTTCAGAACCATATAACACCTTTTGTGTTCCCAGTCAAAAATGAGCAGCCTAAAAAAAGCTTATAAATCATTTTTTATGCTATATATTTACCCAATATTGGATTCAATATTTTTGTCAAATTGTTTTCTTTTTAAATTAGGACTGGGTTTTATATTTCTATTTGCACCTGATTAATCATAGATGTCATAGCATTAGCAATGCTAATAATTTATCAACATTTCCTTGTGGAATAGACTCTAAACAGGGCTGGGTTATTTTTGACCCATAATGGGTAAATATTGGACAGAACACGCTGCTGGGTTAAAATTGACCCAATGCTGGGTTGTTTTAACCCAACTGTTGGGTTATTATAATCCATGGTTGTATAACAACAACCCAACATTGGGTTATTATTAACCCAGCATGTGTTCTGTCCAATATTTACCCATTATGGGTAAAAAATAACACAGCCTTTTTGGAGTGTAGAGGAATATTTTTGTTAACTTCTCATCTTAAGTGAAATATTATTTAACTTTAACCTTATTTGTTTAACCATGATATTAATAAAAACTATAGTAAGAGCTGAACTGTTGCTTTATTTATCCAATTTGAAAAAAGTGCTAATTTGGAATAACACTATGGAAAAATTGGGCCGGTCTTGGGCCTGAAACTCCCGGGCTGAAAAGTGGCCCCACTCCGGCCCTGATCTTATCAGATTTTATCTTGGTGTGAGGTGTGTTAAGAGTGTCCGAACCTGATCGGAAGAACGATTGTGAATCGTAAATATTAAACATGTTTAGTATTTATGATCATAAATCCTGATGTGTGGGGGGAACCCCGAGCTTGTACAGACCATGTTCCTGCTGACTCCACGGCTTCACCCAAACCCTTTTCTTTTTTCCTTGAATTTTCCGTGAAAATAATTTCAAACACTATCATTGAAATGTCTTCCTGCATATTGTCCACCATGCTTATTCTGAAGTCTCAAGAGATTTTGCAACATTTTCTGTGTTCACAGTGGAGACTCTGGTTGAAAATCTGTTTGTGTGTGGTGTGCTGTCTTTGACATATCATGGCACACCACACATTATAGGAGCAAAACGCTTAAATCTAGGATTTTTTATCCTCATGCTTGTGGTCTATCACATTTTGAAAATCCTATAAGATGTAAAAAATCTTTTGGTGTGTACCTGGCACAAGTTTATACAACTTAGCCACCTCGTAAAATACTGAGGAATGTCTGTGAGCCCTGTTCCAACTGGTTACATCAGCAGTCAATTAAACTGAATGTACATACGTAAATGTAATTTTCTTTTCAAGCAAATCAGTTTTGACTATTTGGAAAGACCTTAAGTCACCAAATTAATATTCATGAGCCAGACTCAACCGAGTTATGATGCTTAGAAACATTGCTATAACTTTATGTAATAAATGCCATGTATTTAATGCTACGTAAAAAATGTCTGTCATGTCACCATAAGGAAGTCAGTTGGGGAACATTTCATCATTCTTATTCTCTTTTGGGATGAGAGGTACATCAAGTTGGGACAGGTAGCTTCACAGCTCATAACAGGGTGACCCTGGATGTCAGAAAGAAAGAGAGCGAGGGAGGGAGAGAGAGAGAGCATGAAATTGGGGGAAACTCAATCCCCTTGACTCTCTCTATAAGTGATGGATGTGCTATGATGAGCCAGCGCCTTCCCATAAACATGTCACTTACTCAAAGACAAAAGAAACCACGTTTTACTGCCCTTGTCTGGACATCTCTCACAAGCGCATGCATCTCTTCTCTCAAAGTCTCTCTGTCTCTCTGTTTCTGTATCATTCTCTCTTTAATGGCAAATGACAGATGGAGATCGTGCAGATCAAGTGAAGTCGTTGAGGATCTCAGTGGCTGCTGTACAACTGAGTGATGTCTTCCTGTCTTTTGGATTTGTTTTTCGTGTTTGCCTTGCTTTTGCTACAGCTCCCCAAAAGTGCCAATCTGGGACGCAACAGAACGTGTTGTAACATGGGGTGAGATGGAATGCTGGGGTAGATTTTATAGTACAGAAAAAAACTGTTTATTGGGAATACAATGTATTGGCCTACATTAATAGTACGACTAGATCTACATGGTTAATGGGGAATGGCGTAACAATGATTTTGAACAAGTAAATTTACTACGATAAACTGAATTTCCTGTTGCAACCCACACGATTACTGCGGTTGGTTGTAACAACGGCACACTTTGTACTTGTCTCCATATTACACTGTTTATGGATAAGTGGTACTATAGATACAGTGCTGTAAAAAAAGGTTTTAGGTAGTCACCATATACTGTATAATAACAATCTAATAAGCTACTTATTATGCATTATAACATCGTAATGTTCGTTTAGGGGCAGTTTTCCAGACAGGAATAAGATTAAACCAGCACCAGACCTTACTTACATTAGGACATTTAAGTAGTTTTTACAAACATACCTTACAATAAAGATTAGTGTTGTGCATCTTGAGACAAAACAATGGCTCTGATATGTCAGTGCAAGCTGTTTTCAGTTAAGGCAGCTCACACATGCATTTTAGTCTTGGACTGGACTTAAGCCCTGTCTGCAAAACCACTTCATAATGTACATATAATATAATCAGTATGTTTATTAGAATAGAAAATACAGCAAATTTGCATTCAGTATTACAAACTGAATACAATGATAAGCTGAAGTTTCAAGTTTAGTATGATCTCCTCTTACACATTAAAGGCGGAGTCCACAATGTTTGAAAGCCAATGTTGATATTTGAAATCACCTAAACAAACACGCCCCTACCCCAATAGAATCTGGACCTTCTGTTGATAGACCCGCCCCACACATACGCAACCCGGCAAGGATGTCGGTTAGTAGACACGCTCCTTACTGCTGATTGGCTATAAGTGTGTTTTGGTAGTCGGCCCGTCTCCTTTTCCAAAGCATTTTTCAAACATCGTGGACTCCGCCTTTAAGCAACAGTGTTGGGAATGTTACTTCCAATACATTATATATTACAAATTACTGTCATTTGAAAGTAATTAGTTACATTACAATATTACTGTATCTGAACTGTAATGAGTTACACTACTTTTGCGTTACTTTTGAGTTACTTTCATCAAAATAACAGAAGTATGACTAGGCATTATAAAATGTTAAAATGTAGTTTATTGCTGCTTATAAATCTGGAGGTTATGTGTTGGCCCTCGAGCTTTGAATAGGCACAGTGAAGACTTATGGCAAAATACAGTAAAAATCACTGTCAGAATCATAAACATAGACAAATGATCTGGTAAAAGTCTGGTAAATTATGGTACACATACCAAACACAATGCAACCTATAGACTAATAACATGGCAAGACACACAACCTCTTTTCATTTCTATTCTTTAATTCACTTTTAATTCAGATTCACAGCACAAACCTGGCATGCACTGGGTTGACACAACTCCTCAAAAAGTGCGATTGGAGGATCAGGGCTCAAGGAATACAGCTCATTTCAGTCCAATATAAGGATTACATGTAGGCTAACATATACTTGCTTAATAAAACACAGACAAACAGAAGAACACTCTGAATATAGGTTCCCATACAAAGGCTGCTAAAAACTTTAAACAGTGATGTTTAAATGTACTATTTAGATAACCATGTTTAAGTCTACACTAATGTTACGTTGTAGTTTAGGTTGCTGTTTGTAATAAAACTCTAGATAGCATAGGAATAGCCCAGCAATCTATTATGTATATGGACTGTAACCATAGCAACGTTAGCGTACCTTGTCATTGCTGGTGTTGATATGGATTTTACTGGCAAGCTTTTTAAAAGTCTCTCTACTTCTGAGGTTCAAGCAGCACAGAAGACCGATAGAAACTTTCTGTTGCTTTTACTAAGTGCTCTCATTCGCAGAATTATGCGTGTGCGGCGCTACCGGACCTGATTGCGACCACTTTAGTCAATGCTTATAGCCGCGGACTTACCAGATTCGCCTCTTTTTAAGAAACGCGTCTAACGTTATATTTGCCGCGCACCGCGTCCAAATCGCAGTTCAAATTCAAAATTAAAGTAAAAATGCAGCACCGGGAAACAGAAATATGAACGTTATTTTACCCGCAGCTTTTTCCTAAAATAAAAATAACATGGTCTATTTTTGAACTGCATTGTTGTAACGCGCACGTTACTAAGACTGTAACGAGTAAAATATTACCAATTTTTAATCAGTAATGCGTTATATTACTGCGTTACAGCAAAACAAATATATTACTGTAATATATTATATTTTGTAATGCGTTACTCCCAACACTGTTAAGCAATAACAGAAACCTGCAGGCTCTCTTAAACCTAAATTTTAAACCCGAATTTCTAATAACTTCCCAAAGAGGTCTAGGTATGTTTTGTGCCAAGAGAGGGCACACTAAATTCTTGATTTTTGCTAGAAGAAGCCATTTTGTTCTGGAAAATTTTGTTTTTTTACATGTTGTGGACATATTTCATGTATTTTCTGTTTGTGTCATAATAAAGACATAATTATAAAGCTCAGTACTGTACTAAGACATATTTGAGGGGAAAAAGTACATAAAATTGAGTTACACACATGAAACAAAATATGCACCACTCACTCTGTGACTATTTTTATAGATTTCAGATGATCTGTGTAAAAATAGTGGTTTATGTGTCTGGAGTGACATGGCTTATGGTTTTACAGTCCATATCTGTCATGCACCCATGTCTGTCTAATATTATTTCATAAATATATCAATTGACCTTTCTTTTATATAAGAGTAAAAATATTCAAGCACAGAGCCTAAAATTATGCATTGTTCCCAGGTTTGCTTTGTTATTACAATTTGTATGATCAAAATATGCTTTAACCAACAGATCTCACTGAGCATTATTTTGCTCAGTTTTGCATGGCAATGTCACGTATTTCCACCATTTTACGTGCCCATGTCACTCATTTCTTTTCCTGGTCAGTTTCACGTATTGGTTACTCAACTGTTTTTTCTATTTTTAAACAATTTTCGCTTCCGTTTTGGGTTAAATTTGCTGTTTGCGATCAGGATGTGACTTTAAGTATTGGTTTATACAATTTTTTCATATGCTTTTTAAACCATTGTCGCCTGACGTTAGGGTTAGAAATGGGTTTGGGTATGGGATGTCATTTTATGTAACAGAAAGTTGTTCGAACCCCAAACCGAAGTGACAATTGTAAGAAAATAGGAAAAACAGTTGAGTAACCAATACGTGAAACTAACAAGTTAAATAATGCTGGAAATATGTGACAATGCCACGCAAAGTTGAGCAAAATAATGCGTGATTATTTCACATATTTTATGAGATCAGTCAAGCTTTAACTGATGCAATAGTTGTAATTAAAGTGAACGTATACTTCTGCACAATTTTGAGTGTAAAATCTCCATAAAAGCATGCAGTTATTTTCCTATTGATTGAAGCTGAATGTAGAGGAGAAATAGAGGCACGAACATGCTGAGCAGAAAAATAAACACATACACACCCTCTAGTGTTTTCCATTACATATTCTCTTACAAAAGCATGCGGGTTTAAGATTTTTCAGTGAAGATATCATACCTTTCCAGTCCAGACCATCAGCCTTTGATGACCTTCCCGCATCCCGTTTCTCCAATACGAGCTCTTTAAACCCCCCGCTTACCTGAGAGGGCTGAATCTCCCCTCTGTACCGCGTGATAGCGATCGATAGCCGGCCAGGTGAAGTCCCGGGTCCTTAAGAGCCACTGAACCTCAGCTTGAAGGGTTAAAGGAGAGAAAGAAAGACGCAGATAGCAAGGGCAGCCCACGCCGAGGCCGAATCCCTGATGAGGCGAGCGAGGCCTTGGATGCACTACAAAGATGTTGCATCCAAGGGCTTCTTCAGTGTCACTAGTCTTCTGCCTAAAACGCTTTTGGTGGGGGAAGAGAGAAACATATCAAACCGCACGGCAGACGGATCGAGGGGCTTCGAAATGAAACAATCGTGTCTTGGAAGGTTTGAGACACAGTTTTGAAAAGCATCTGTGAAGAACAGAAGAAATAAGAGGTGTTTTAAGGGCTAAGGAAGAGAACATTAGCATTCTGCCGACTTGAAGCGCCAAAGAAGCAAGCCGCTGAGGTTACGCGGGTGAAATTAAAAGCGGATCCTCGCTTTCCTGCTTGAAAGGTCTTAGAAGCCAAATTCATAAGCTGAGAGTCAAAGACGTGAGATCCACAGAGTTAAAAAGTGTCTTCATTCATGCTTTTATCCCTCTTTATTTTCTTCACAGCTTTCTTTTCCATCAAAACACTAGGATAAAAGAAACCTTTAAGCCTGATAAAAAAGCATGCATGTTGCAGCTCTTTTTTTATTATAGCTGTTTATTATCCAGCACTTTTGAGTTATTTATAAACCTGACAAGCCCCATGCCACAACTACTGAGCCCAGGAGACTCGCGTGGGACCTCCCATCCAAACACAATATAATTGATGTGCCTCCAGAGTTTGCTTTGTTTTTTGGGTGGGGGGCGTTGTATGTGGTCAAGACTGTGGCCCTCTGACATTTTGGGACACGCTGGTGTTTTGGACAGACACGGAAATCTCTGAGATGTGTGGTTAAGCTTGGGCATGTGGAAGAGGTGAATCAGACACCAAAGAGGAGGAAAGCTCTCCACTGATGGATCTGAAAAAGGGATGGTTCTTGCACGCTACCCCATAGATTTCTAGCGAAAACAATGCCTATCATTAAGAGGTCACAAACAGCCGTAAATAAAACAAGAGGTTTCGTATTGTGAAAGATGTTTTCCTACTCTTAGTGTCCATTAGTCTTATAAAAAATGTAGACTTTTATTGCGGGTCAGGACAGAGAAACTTAAGAGACAATGGACGAGCAGATTTTTTTACAAGTACATGAGTCCCAGCACGCAAACCTACAGTCGACTGAGCTTTACCCTTTCATTTTCTTTTTGTAGTTACCTTGGCACAGACGATCTCAGATTGGCTGGCATAATTTTATAGTCACACAGGATGGGTTTTAAATTGTGCGGACAACACAATCAAATTGTGTGACTCAACATAACAGCCGTAGAGAATATGCATTTAAAAAGAACAGGACAAAAGAACTCGCTGAACTATTGATTAAATTGTTCCCCAAAAATGATAGATTTTGTTTGATTCCAGTCCAATCAAACCCAGCCAATTTTATTTCACAGTCTTTTCATAATTATGAGCGATCAGCCAGACTCATAAAACAGGCCAACTGTGACCTTTTTGCTAAATAATGGGTCTCGCTTAACAATGGTGGACTGGTACAATAATGAGATGTTCATGCAGACAGCGTTTAATACGTTGGAAAGCACACAGTCTGTCTGCGGTTGGTTGCTAGTAGACATTGATAATCGACTGCGGTATTAAACTGTACTACACTGTTTACACTCCCACTGGTTGTTTGTATGCTCGTTTGCATAGTTTTACCAATTGTTGCTGTCCCTCTGAGCCTTTTGGCTTATAAAGCATAAACCATCAGTTCTTGCATCACCAGTATACACACAAAATAAATTGGTCCCAAGCTGACGCTGGGGCAGTTCCCTTTAGAGATGTCCAATACGTACAATTCATGTACAGATATGTGTACATTTGGTACTAATATGTACTTTTGAGCTACTAATATGTACCTCTGGGGTACTAATATGAACTCTTTAGATCAGGGATGGGCCGGTGTCCTGCAGAATTTAGCTTCAACTTGCCTCAGCACAGCTGCCTAAAAGTTTCTAGTATGGCCCTATCCCAAATGGCACACTCCGGACTTGTGGTCCTCCTCAGAGTCCACATTTTGATTACATCATAGAGTGCAGTCTTAAGGGACACTTCACGCGAGTCCACATGGGTGCACTGGAGTGGTGTTTTGGGACAGACTCGAGTGTCATGCCGGAAATAGGAAGGGAAGTTTCCCATCAGTGTGAACTCCTTCCTTCCATCGTCGGATTGGTCTGATTGCTCTTTCGCAAGGACTTCTGGGTTGGTAAAGTGCGCAAAGCCTGCTTCAGTGCGGGCTTAGCCGGAGACTGCTTCAAGCAGGCAAAGAGGGCGCTGATGAGCACACTTTAAAGTGTAAAAATGACAGATGAGACACCCTACGGACTCGTAGATTTAAGCCCGATATATAGTCGTGCGTAAGTTCTAGGTCGTAGTTACGGCATAGGCTATCCGTAGCCTGTGCGTAGCTCTGCGTAGCCTGACGTGCATTTCGCAAAAATTTTAACAGTGCGTCAGATCTACGCGGACCGCAAGCGCTGTGATTGGTCGTCCACAACCCCTCCCTTCAGGTCAAAAAACTGCGTCATAGGTATTTCCGTTTGTGACGGTGAAAACAAAGATGAGCCAAGTTGAGGAGTGATTTAACTCAAACTGCAACAAAAGTCGTTGTTTATTTACTTCCATCATTGCTGGTCTTCTCAAATTATACATAACAAGTTGCTGTTTCTTCTTCGTTTGTGGGTTAACTTGCTTAGCTTCTTCTTCTTTGACGTTCGCGCTGCTACTGTGGTTACAGGCGTGGTTACTGCCGACCAGCGGTGTGCGGGCGTGTTTGCACGTCGATGCGGACCTATGTCTAGTAACTCTGCAGGACACCGGCCCTCCAGGACCGAAGTTGCCCAAACCTGCTTTAGATGGAAAGGTGTACTCTTTTGAATGGGTGTCCCAGTGACAGCTAGGCACAATTTTATCTGACAGTGTAGGTTTGCTACTAGTAATTGCAAACTCTCAATGAAAAACAAAGCTCCAGTGTCACAGCATATCACCATCAAAAAGTGTGTAAAAAAGAAGAGATAGCTCCCATTAGGCTTTCTACCTGCATTCATCTGATTTTACACTCATTCAATGAAACTAGCTTTGAACTGTGTTGCAATTCACTTACAGGGATATTACGGCACCAATTTCCCAGCCCAAAAATTGATTGGCCTAGAATGTGACTCTATTGATTCCCTTTCAAACTGTCACCTGTGCTGTGATGCTAAAGCATTCTGCAGTTTTAATCAAATGAATTGAACAATAGCAGGTTTTCAGAGTTCAGCCACGTTCATATGGCTTTGTTTAAGTGATGTGTAAACATATTTTAGAGTAATGCAAATCAGGTTTGTAGAATAAAGTTATGCTTTATACAAGACTAATTTGTGCAAGATAAAGGCTTTGACTTCTGCAAACAATTGGAAAGATTATGAAAGCATTGAAGATGGGCCTTTATGATTTGTCTCACGAGTGGCTGCACCTAAAGACATAAGAGCGTTCTTGCTTTGTTAGACTCCTGTATGAAACAAACAAACAGATGGAGTGAATGTAAACTCAAAGGGGTGGTTTCCTGGACAGGTCTTATCCTAGTCCCAATCCCAGTTTATCCTAGTCCCAGTCCTGATTTAATTTAAATACAACTTGCACTGACATATCTTAACATAAATCAGACATTGTTTTGTCTCAAGATGCACACCAGTAAAATTTGTTTGTAAAAGATTCTTATTTCACATAACTATGAGTCGAAACAACTCTGCATATTTTTGTGTATGGGTATTAAACATTGTCTGTAGCTACCTGTATAGTGTTTAACTGTATTCTACATGGTGCAAATATGGTTTGTGTGCATTTTACGGAGGAGAAATAACCAAGCAGTCTGTAGAATTACAATTAATCAAAATACGTACTGTATTATATTTTATAAAGTTCTGCTTCCGACATATAAATGAAAATTGTGCAAGCATTTAGTAGTAGACTTTTCTTGTTACGGTAAGACAAGCGTAACATATGCTGAGCTGGATAAAGACCTTATGCTACTTGCAAATGTAATGAAAAATGAATCGTTGCATGATAAAAACAGATACTGGGTGCTATTCACAGCGTATGGGAGCATAATTATCCAGGATGTAATATTGCCTCGTATTTTCGCACTCTGTAAATGGAGATTTTTTTCATTAATATTTTCCAATATCCATCCATTTATTAATTTTGTGTGGAGCTTCCCATTTCTGTTCTATTATTTTGAATTCCGCATTAGATTAAACTACTGTTTCCAATAATTACATTTCACGAACTCCCACTACGGTGGAGATACGGGTCTCAGCCTGCAGTCGTCTGAATACAAGTGGGTGGAAGATTCATCAGGTTTGCTCCTGAACAGTCAGAGCGGCAGCAGGTATGTGTTTATTGACTTTTTCTGCTGTTACATGACCTCAGCTTCTTATTGTTTAATTTGACGGGATCATTTATTATTTTAAGCTGGAAGGTCAGCTGCTTCATTTCATGGCATTCACACAATGTGGCTGATGGAAATTACAGAAAGAGTTTGCTGAAGGCCAGACGTTTTATAGTGCTGAAGGTGGTCATGTTCATGTTTCTAGCTTAATGTGTATCCACGAGCGGTGAAGGAATTTGTTAGTTCGAGATAAGCATGTGCTGAACTGATCTATTTAAGAATAACAAAATTCTCTTTTTCTTTCGCATTCCCCCCCAAATCATAACAGTCTTGTCACGGACAAATTTGACATGCTTTTACACAAATCCAGACACGCATTGCTCAATTCAGGCCACAATAACACACATTTATCTCTAGAAAACGAACCAAAATCCCACAGCCATGTCTAATCATTTGACTAAACTGGTGACAGTATACAAAACAGAGACTGGAAAGCCAGTGGCAAACCTTTTCTTCCACAAATCCGTCAACAGTTACTCTGGCACTTAGGGTTTGGTGCTTTGCGTCATGTGGATGAAGAAACAAACAGTAGCTCAAAAGCTGGAGGTGCCACAACTGCTGTGTATTTGAATAAAATACAAAAATATTCTTGCAATGATAACACAATTTCTGTGTTACGAATTCAGCTGAAAGAGCACTGTGTTATCAGCGCAAAAGTTTGTGGGTTTGATTCCCAGGAAACAAACATACTTGAATCCATTTGCTTTGGATAAAAGTGTGCCAGATGTGTAAATGTAATAATATGGATATTTTTCTATTGGAGAGGAAATACATGTTGTTGATTATTTACCAAGTTCTTGGAATATGTGGTTTTCTATATGAAATTATCTTACATAATGTAAATAATACAAGACTTTAAACTGGATTTCAAGGACTTATATATTTTTATTCTATTGTAAGCTATTTTTACATTTCACAAGCATATCCTTCCTATCTTTTTTGCTTTGTGTTAACATGCGCTCAGTATTGAATTGCACTCTATACAGTTAGTTTAAAACCACACAATAATGATCAGAGAATTAGTACTAAACAAGCGCTCTGTGTTTAACATGCAGGATTTCTCTTTTTCTTTGTCCTGGAGCTGTACAAAGTTCTGTTAAGATAGATGCATCCCTCTTCAGGAACGTCAGAGCCAAAATCAAATGTACTTTCTCCTGTCAAAATGATTGATTTTACACAAAAACACCACTGTAACCTGTGCCTGTTTCTTACCTTCAAAAACAAACACAATATTGCAGTCGGTCTTCAGAATTGTTTGTCCACAAAAGAAGTAACCTATCCCACCTATTATTTCCTTATTAATCAACAGTGTTAAGTCTATTTAAAGCCAAAGCACATACATTTGTCACTAGAGGACTATTCAAATGAGGGCAAAACAAAATTAGGCATTGAAGACAAAAAAAATTGTTTTGAATTTTTTTTTTTAGTTAGTTTAGTATTCAACTTGTGATAATGTGCATTATAATCTCTGTGTTTCTTTGTCAAATAATGAACATTTCATTAGATCATAATGTCTTTACTCATAGGGGTGGTTACCCAGACAGGGCTTAAGTCTAGTCCATGACTAAATGCGTGTCTGAGCTGTCCTAACTGAAAACAGCTTGTACTGACATATCTTAAAATATATCAATGCCATTGTTTTGTCTCAGCCAGTAATGTACACCAGTAATGTTTTTTTGTAAGGTAGGTTTGTAAAAACTACTTAAATGTCCTAATATATCTAAGGCCTAGGCCTGGCTTAATATAAACCCTGTCCGAAAAAACTCAAAGAAGCCATGTAGACATCATGACTGTAACTTCACAGTCAGTGTTATGTTGAGATTGGCCTGTTTTCCATGGACGTGGCATGGAGTCGATCAGTCTGTGGCACTGCTCAGATGTTATGAGAGCCTAGGTTGCTCTGATAGTTGCCTTTAGCTTTTCTGCATTATTGGGTCAGGCATATCACATCTTCCTCTTCACAATACCCCATAGATTTTCTATGGGGTTAAGGTTAGGCGAGTTTGCTGGCCAATTAAGAACAGGGATACCATGGTCCTTAAACCAGGTACTGGCAGCTTTGGCACTGTGTGCAGGGGTCAAGTTCTGTTGGAAAATTAAATCTGCATCTCCATAAAGTTGGTCAGCAGCAGAAAGCATGAAATGCTTCAAAACATTCTGGTATATGGCTGTTGATCTTGGACCTCAGAAAACACAGTGGACCAATCTCCCCCACATTTTTGAATGGGTTTTGTTTCACAATCCTCTCCAGGGTGTGGTTATCCATATTTCTCGTACACTTTTTCTACCACATCTTTTCCTTCTCTTCGCCTTTCTATATGGCTGCATTGATCTTGGACCTCAGAAAAAACAGTGCACCAACACCAGCAGATGACATGGCACCCCAAACCATCACTGACTCTGAAAACTTTACACTGGACCTCAAGCAACAAATATTGTGTGCCTCTCCTCTCTTCCTCCAGACTCTGGACCCTGCTTTCCAATGGAAGTGCTAAATTTACTTTCATCAGAGAACATAACTTTGGACCACTCAGCAGCAGTTCAGAACCGAGACTTCTGACGCTGTCTGTTGTTCAAGAGTGACTTGAAACAAGGAATGAAACAGCTGAAACCCATGTCTTGCATACGTCTGTGCTTACTGGTTCAAGAAGCACTGACTCCAGCTGCAGTCCACTATGCTCTCCCCCATATTTTTGAATGGGATTTGTTTCACAATCCCCTCCAGGGTGCGGTTATCCATATTTCTCGTACACTTTTTCTACCACATCTTTTCCCACCCTTCGCCTTTCTAATAATGTGCTTGGACACAGAGCTCTGTGAACAGCCAGACTTTTTGCAATCACCTTTTGTGTCTTGCCCTCCTTGTGCAAGGTGTCAATGGTCGTCTTTTGGACAACTGTCAAGTCAGAAGTCTTCCCCATGATTGTGTAGCCTACAGAACTAGACAGAGAGACCATTTAGAGGCCTTTGCAGGTGTTTTGAGTTAATAAGCTGATTAGAATGTGGGACCAGGTGTCTTCAAAATTGAACATTTTCACAATGTTCAAATTTGATGCTGAAAATTGCTGAATTTGGGATTTTCCTTTGTTGTCAATTATAATCATCAAAATTAAAAGATATAGACATTTGACATATATCAGTCTGTGTTTCAAAAGTTTCACTTTTTGAATGAAATTAGTGAAATAAATCAACTTGATGATATTCTAATTATATGACCAGCAACTGTATATTTCACCACATATTTGTAAATTCTAACATGTCACTTTTGAAAGCCTGACTTACCATAGGTAAAATAAGCTTAGGGTGTGTAATGTATTTTTGAAGTCTTTGACTTTATTCGCATTCTGGTGCATAGTAATTTCACACAGAATAGAATGCGAACTGACAGCTTTCACAAACACGCACTCGCATGCACGCTGAGTTTGACAGTTAATAATGCAGCATTGTGTGCTGGTGGCAAAATATCTGTTTAGTATACAGAGCACAATGCGCAGTTAAGCCTATGCTATTAGGAACCAATCAGATTGCGAGAACTCTTCATTAAACCCCATTCTGCCCACTATTGTCTAATGACATATCGATGAAAGTATTCAGTGATGGCAGATCCGACACTAAACACTTCTTTCTGTCCAGCGATTTAGCTGTCACTTCATGCACCAATCTAATGCGTTAAAGGACATAATGTGACAGGCCAGCCATTGTTATTATCATAGCCGGGGAAAAATCTGTGTTGTTTTTGTTCATCCATTTTGCATGAATAAGATTGTTCTTAGTTTTTTCATCTTCAAGGATCCAGTCTGTTCTGATTAATATTTGATTGTGTACAAATGGATCAACAACGTCTCATCCCACTAACTTTCATCTCGAAATTTGAAAATTTATCTGTCAATGAATTATTAATTTTGGCCCTTGAGTCATTTCCTGTTCGTTTAGATAAAAGACTCTATGAGAATAAACTCAAAGTACAGCGTGCCGTCATGTTTGCGTCAGCTTTAAATCCGCTTTAATTTAAAGTAAAGTTTTAAATGAAGACTGTCCAGGCTAATTCATTAGAATAATTAAAAGGACTCTGAGATAAGGACCGTGAAGACAAAGCGTGTACAGACGGCCAAACTCACAAAAATTCTGTGATTCAAGTCAAAAGGTTATAAATGACATGCTGATCGTTTCAGGGTCAGTTAATATTTATATGAAAACAATATAATATGACTTCTTGTTATCAGCACAGCTTCATTGTACCTTTCCAAATATGCCTGCCAGTACAGACATGCTGTAACCTGCGTCTAAATATATGATGTTCATTAATTCACCTGACTGAAGTGTCTGCTAGTCTGAAGTGTCTGCTAGTCTTTACTAGCCTGTCTATTATAACATGGCAAGTTCAAAACAACACTAATGGCCTGTGGGATGCTGCTGAAAGATATGGGTTGTAGGAGTCACTTATGCAGACATGCACACACACCTCTGTCCTTCAGACTTCTACATTCTTTGCTAAATGAAATAGTGACATGACAGCACCCTGGAGGGCCACATCAGGGTCAAGAGAGGTCATGCTGGGACCTTTGAAGGAAATCCTGTGTAAGGCAACAAATGAGAAACACAAAACATACCTCGCGGTGATGTCAGAAAGACAAGCTTCAAGTGGGTAACAAGCAATTTTTAAGTTACATCATCAAGGCTTACGCTACTTTTTGTCTTAACCTTATCTAGGTTTTCAATTTAGATTTACATTTGTGCATTTACATAGCAAACACTTTTATCCAAAGCAATAAAGCATGTCATCTTAACAAAGTTCGGTTTGTATTCCGTTTAAAGGATTAGTCCATTTTCTTAAAAAATCCAGATAATTTACTCACCACCATGTTGTCCAAAATGTTGATGTATTTCTTTGTTCAGTCGAGTTTTTTGAGGAAAACATTCCAGGATTTTTCTAATTTTAATGGACCCCAACATTTATTAGTTTTAATGCAGTTTAAAATTGCAGTTTCAAAGGACTC
This sequence comes from Misgurnus anguillicaudatus, assembly GCF_027580225.2. Taxonomy (NCBI): domain Eukaryota; kingdom Metazoa; phylum Chordata; class Actinopteri; order Cypriniformes; family Cobitidae; genus Misgurnus; species Misgurnus anguillicaudatus. The sequence goes on from NC_073354.2 coordinate 18,970,315, forward strand.
TAAACAATCTCAAACGAGGCATAAGGGGCTTATCTAGTGAAACGATTGTCATTTTTGGCAAAAAATAAAATTAAAAATATGCACTTTTAAACCACAACAACCTCACGTAATACGTCATCACGTCAAGAGGTCACAGATGCCGTATCAAAACGCCCCAGCGTTTACAAGTGTGGAGAGAAAGGAAAAATGATACCAATTAATGTCTTTGTGTCAGTTTATTGTTTAAAATGGTCTGTTGTGTGTTTCATTTATGTAACACGTGACCTTTCGACGTCACTACGCAATTACTTGAGGTCGTGGTGGCTCGTCAAACAGCCAGAGGAAGAAGAGAAGTTGTGGGTTAAAAGTGCATATTTTTTATTTTTCTTGCCAAAAATGACAATCGTTTTCGCTAGATAAAATTATTATGCCTCGTTTGAGATCATTTAGAGTCCTTTGAAGCTCTGTTGAAACTGCAATTTTAAACTGCATTAAAACTGTTAAGTATTGGGGTCCATTAAAGTCCACTAAAATGAGAATAATCCTGGAGTGTATTCCTCAAAAAACATAATTTCTTCTCGACTGAACAAAGAAAGAAATCAACATTTTGGATGACATGGTGGTGAGTAAATGATCTGGATTTTTTTTTTTTTTTTTTTTAGAAAATGGACTAAATTCTGTCATGTATCAGTTTAAGTTACGTAATTGTTACATTTTTTTACATATTTTATTTCAACAGTTACAAGAAATATCTTAATACCCTGAATAATCAATATATGATTGTTGTTCATAGTTTATTTTCATAAATAAAAATATTTGAAAAAAATCCACCTGTCTAATTTTTTTTACAAATCGCACCCTGCATATAGGCTATACACAAAATGTTAATTATTAAAGGTACAGAAATTAAGAAAATGTCTTCCTCCAAAAACAATGCCGTGGGTCGTATGTGCAAGCAACTTATGACCACACATTCTCCTACATTTTAAAGTTTGGCGCTGTCTAGCTGATATAAAATAGCCACAGTGTGTTGTCATGAAATGATTGCTGTCGCTACCAAGCAAAATGCAATGTAATGTGTGACATTTATGTATCAGATGCGTCTATACATGCAACTTACAGTGCATTCAAGATATACATTTTATCACTATGTGTTTTCCCTGGCATCAAACTTATGGCCTTTTACTGTTAGCATAATGCATTGCCATCTGAGCTACAGGAATCACCGAATATTGCACAGATTAAACTTCGTAATGCCTTAAGGAAAATGTTAACTTAGTAAGCACTCCTTTAAGCCATATTGGAGGGAAGTGACAAAAAGCCTATACTATACTGGAGGATATGTTGAAAATGAAAGAACCTTGTAGTAAAGAAGACAATACGTTTTTATTTTCCATCTCATGTCTCGGTCAAAGAACCACCATTGCATGTGACAAACAATGTTTAAACATCCTCAGATACATCATCCATTCCTAAAGACATAACTGGATATTTGTAGACAGAAACATATATTTTCTTCTTATTAGATGCCTATGAGAATGCCCTCCAATATCTCACTTACATCCACATCTTAGACATCCGAGTTGTTTATAGCAGGTGAGCGTGTCATATTAGTGGTGGATTTGATTTATGAAGCTGATGAGTGTGTCTGTGTGCAAGTGACTATAAAATTAGATCAGCTCATTATATTAACAACAGCCCATTCACTAATCAAATATCATCTGCATTTGTTTATAATATACTTTTTAGCAGCAAAAAGGTCTCCAGTACTGTAGGTCTCAGTCTTTCTCAATTACTGAAAGGCTTAGAGGAAATGACTAGTTTGATCAAATCAGCATCATGCGGATACAGGGTGCGACTGATTTTCTCTCACACGGAGAGCAGAACGGTTTCTCTTTCCCAGACCTGGACGCATTTGTGCTGGTCTCACTGGATACCTTCATTTATCATGAGCGGCCCGCAAGAAACGAAGGGCAGGCAGTCAGAACGTATCTGTTCAAATTTAATACCGCAATGACAATACATTTGATTAGCGTGACATTGATTAAACTCCACTCCCCTCACATATCCATGACTTTGCAGAAGTAGGGACAGTCGATTCAGCACATTACGCATCTCCGGTGAGGCTCGCAGGGAATTTCAGGACTAAATTTGTAAACCCCGTTAGTCAGACGTTTCTGGAACGCCACGCAAGACTGACCCTGATCTGAAACAGCTAACGATTTCCTCAGTTCGGGAGGAGCTGGCCCGAAAGCTTGTCAGGGTTTTTTTTTGGGGGGGGGTTGTTTCTCAGTGACCCAACCTGTGTCATATAAACACATCCCTGTCGATTGGTCATCCGTATAATCACGGCAGGCCCGTCTGAACTCAGTTTGGCCCGAAGACATCACAGAGCTTCCTCCCTCATTGGATCCAATCCATCATGCCTCCGAGTTTTCTGACCTGCAGCTTGGGTTTGCCGTTTCATAAACACAACTGGACTTTGTTAAGAACTGGCTGCTGCAACCAGCTCACCATGAAACCTGAGGAAGGGAAATTTACCACAAGCAGAATTCCAGCAGCTGGGGACATTTAATTCCTATTTATGTTTTGCCAATTTTCTAAATTCTTGGGATGCATCCAGTGGGATCACTCATCTACAATTTATCATTACTCATAATCTTTTTCAAGCCCTGATTGGTTTGAAATGTAAGGGTCCAGATCTGATGAGAGGATCAGGAGGGTTTGAGTCTTGGACACACTGAAATTTGGCACAAAGACGTTTGTTCCTCCGTTCCTTCCAATGGCCCAAGTCGAAAGTGCCATCGCAATTATGATTAATGTATGCCTGACAAACTAAGTAACTACTGGAAATTTAAGCAGGTTTTCTTTGATTTCAGACAGAGTGGCGAGGGACAGCAAGAATTATTGACCTGCGGGTTTTGGACATTATTTATTTATCAAAATCTTTAATTTGACTATGAATTTAGTTCGTTTTGAAAACAGAGAAAAAATAAATGAGATTGGAGTAAGGTATCAGATTATTATCACAAGAGCTTGAAAGCTATTCAATACCAGGTTTATGTCTTACAATGAAAGGATGAACCTTAATCTTGATTCCCTGCAGTTTCACACAAAAGATAATCCTAATCCTAATATCACACATATATCATTTGAAACCATATGGCTGAATGATCTCATATCTATCACAGCTTCAGTCTAACATACAGTAGTTGGTTAATTCTCATATTTTTACCTTGTCTTTACTCCAGGGTGACCCAAGAATGACACAATATATACTGTAAACCAGTGAAAGAAATATTGCTTAACATATGCTTAAAACAATGACTTCTCAAAAAAATAATCAAATAAAAATATATATATGACACTTCAGAATGGTTAAAGCAGACTTTAAAATGTCTAAATGTCATTGCAAAGATGCATATCAAACTAAGATTCCTCTGCAAATAAATGATGGGAAATCCTAAGAAGGAGTAGCTTCATTTTTATTAGGATTTATCCCAATTACTTAGAAGGATCTCTTGACAGAAATGCAATATAATATACAAAACTATATTATTAGTGGTGTATAAAGACCTTACATAATCAACTGTTTTGTTTTTATTACCTTAGAATGAGACATTTTTATCTACATACATCGAGGGTCCCCTTACATGGAAGTCGCCATTTTGTGCCGCCATGTTTCTACAAAAGCCCTTAATGGACAAACTTTTTTATTAAGTTGTCTCCGACGATGACATGTTTGTCCTGTGGCAGCTACCATAGCTTCTCCATGCGTTTCGGTGAAGAATGGACTGAGCAATTCACAATCTCACTGCTAGATGCTGCTAAAATGTACACACTGCACCTTTAAGATACATCAGTGCAAGATGTTTTTAAATTAAGGCAGCTCAAACATGCATTTTAGTCTGAGACTAGAGCAGAGGTGGAGTGGGACCAAAAAATCTACCGGGAAATTTCGTAGACCACCAGCCCTCGGTGGTCAAAGAAAAAAAAATAGGGTCAAACGTGCTCATAAACAGGAAGTAATAAATTAAATAATGTGTGCATCTTTGAATAACTGTAAGAATACAGTTTTGAAATCATTTTTTGTCATAGATTTTTGAGAAATAATAAGGTTGTGAGGATATTTATTGCCATGTGAGACATTTATTGTTGTTGAATACTTACGTATATAATATGGAAATCATATATACATAGTAGGAAATATATAATGTGGTATAGGCTACTGCAAAGTTACCATGCTAATTATTATTTATGATATATGTGGAGTTAAATAAACCTTTGCAAATCTGTTGATTTGATCCATTCATGTCCTGACCACCAGGCTAGAGATTTTAAACATCCTTAATCCACACTTAGTCTATCAAATAATATCTAAAATATATTGTTTTGTGAAATAAAAGGATGCTTTGTTATATTGTTTATGCGATCATAACGAATCACACGATCATTTATACGCAGAAGCAGTGGTCAGCAGCTGCAGCGCACTCGGATCCGACTGCATACTGTAAAAAACAGGTGTTCGGCGGCTTTTTACATCAAAGGCCTACATGCTATACCATTTGGGGAGGCCCCGCTCACTGATCCCCATATTTTGGTAAATCCTGGACATGGTTGGACCTGTCGATCGGGTTGAGCACTTTTATATACTTTGTTGAGCAGAGAGGCTGCACAGTTTGACCAGCGGGAAGTGGGCGCACATCAGACAGTGTTGCTAATATAACTCGCAATGTATAACTATTATCAGACCGGCCCACCGGAAAAATGTCACGATTGTTACTCTGCTACTGGACTAGAGTAAGGTCCAGATTTATTAACAGCTTGCGCCAGCGCAAACCATCATTTTGTCATTAAATAACGATTGTCGGGATTTACTAAAAACGCACAGTTGGTCATTAGCGCTGAAAAGGTATGGTTTAGCTATTTTTGCGACTGACCTTATTGCATATGCATTTCTAGGAGTTTCCTTTTCAGCCGCAAATTTTTCGGAAGGAGATTATTTAAATGATTCACGCAACGTGATTTACTTATATTTGCGTGTGTTACGCCAGTTTTTTGGCTGCATTATTTAACACCAAAAAAGCATGTCTTAAATTACTGTTCGCTTAAAATGGCTGCAATTATTGCTAAAAAAAGAGGCATCACAGAGAGCAGAGAACGCATGATACAATGCAGAGTCTTTTTAACATGTAACAGTTTATTTGGAATGCCAGAGGAGCATATTATTCAAAAATATTGTTTGCCATGTTATTTTTTATTTGCTGAAATAAATAAAATAGTCACTAGGAGAAATCACACGAGACGTTTCAAAACTAATTGTAAACCTTTTGTCCTCCAGTTCTTTGCAGTGTACGTTAGCTTCATTAGCTGGGATTACACACCCTGAATTTTCCGCTGCGATGTCCGTGGTGGTGAACTCAAGATTAGCTCTGCATATTGGTGACCCTGAACTAATTTGCGCTGCTTTTAGTAAATTGCGTTGGTCATTATGAAAACCAGCTGTTTTTTGTAAATAACCCACATATTTTACCACTCCCATCTGCACTTTTTTGAAATTGCGCTTTCACGCTAATTTGTCCCATTTAGTAAATCTGGCCCTTAAGCTATGGCTGGGAAACTGCACCTTTATCTACGTTTTTTAAACAAATTTTTTTACTAACCTCTTTTTGTAAGATGGCATGGATGACATTTTTGTTCGAATTCATACGAATTAGCTAACATTCTTGATAAATACGTACGAATTCCCGAGATCAGGCTGGAGATGTGTGAGATTGCTGTATGTGTGAGTGATAACATTCACTAATATACAACCTGACATTATTACATTTCAAATTACCTTTAAACTGTCAGTAAACAACACCATACTGTACAAACGTTTTACAGAAAGTGCCCTTATTTCTCCCAATTCAACACATTCCTAAATCCTCTTATCCCAGCTCCTAGGGCGCTCTATACACAGATCTGCTGCCTGGCTCATTTAAAACACATTTAGAGGTTTCTGTGCTCTGGCATCCTGCTGTAGAGACCCAGCCCTCTGTGTCACCTGCTGTAGGGCAGCTTTTAACACTGCAGCATCTGTGTACAGTGGCCTCCTGCCTTACAGCCCCGCAGGCCCACCAGCTGATGGATGCTGTGTGTGTGTTAATGATGAGGCCAGCATTGCAGGGCTAAAGGGGAGTACTGGAGCTACAGCTGGAGGACTGTAAGGATGATGGGAGAGAGCCGAGGTCAGTCCAGCACAGGTGACCATTGTCACAGCCAGCAGGTGGAAAACACTGCTTGTTCGTGGGCGTCAGTAACTTCACACTGCCCTTGTAGTAAAGTTGATATATATATATTTTTTTTTAACACATGGCAGGATATGTACCTACCTGTATAGTCACATAATTTTTTGTCACGAATTTCCGCGGTTTTCCGTGATCACATCACGAATTTCTGTTTATGTGTCATTGTCACGTATTGGTTACTCAACTTCTTTTTCCTGTTTTCAAACCATATTCGCTTCGGTTTAGGTTTAGATTTGGTGTTTGGATTAAGATGTCACTTTAAGTATTGGTTTATACTATTTTGTCTGATTTATTTTTTTATATTTTCAAGATTTTAAAACATTGTCGTATGGCGTTAGAGTTGGGTTTGGATAAGGAAGTCATTTTATGTAAATCTAACCCTAAATCGAAGCGAAAATGGTTTGAAAATAGAACAAAACAGTTGGGTAACCAATACGTGACAATGACACATAAACAGAAATTCGTGATACGATCACAAAAAAAACATGGAAATTTGTGACAGTATCACGAAAAATAATAAAAAAATTATGTGACTATAGCTATGTAATTTCTTGTGACTGGGCTGGAATAGTTCACCTAAAAATGAAATTTCTCTCAGAATTTCTTTGACTGACCTTTTTCTGAGATATTTTAAATATTATTCTGTTACTTCTTAGCTTTGTAACATTGGCGGCAGGTAACTTCTTTTTTGAAGGCGCTCGAGGCGAAATTCATCACAACATGTACTGTATGTAGCCCATCAAGTGTGTGGTTCCTTTTTTCAAACATGTGTTTTGCGCGTCGAGTGATCCTATGTGCATCATGTTTTTTGTCAAAATAATTGCCTGCTGGAGACACGTCTAAAGGGTTTATGTTAAAAGAGACCCTCGCGTTTGCCAGATTCTCGCATAACCTCAGGCGTAATTTTGTCTTGCGTGTATTTTGTGAACGTTATATCATAAACAGTGTATTTTGTGACTCTTTTATCATAAACAGTTTTGACGCGTGTGCAGCAGGCACTTATTTTGACAAAACACGTGATGCACACAGGATCTCTCGATGCGCAGAACACATTTTTTGAAAAAAGGAAACAAACATGACACTCCGAACACTTATTTGGAATTAGCACCCCTTGGATGAGCAGTCACGAGCCGCCACTGCTTTGTAATGTTGTCGAATTGTATGCAAGTTTTTTAAAGAGGCCAAAAGCACGTTCATCCATCAAATAAAGTAATCTGTACAACTCCAGTGTGTTAATAAATTTGTTCTGAAGTAGAGGATGGATACCCGAACCGAGCCCGACGGTACCCGACTCGTTGAAAATGTGTTTATGTTGCAATGACAATGCGATTATTAACTGTGTCGGGCTCGGGTCGGGCTCGGACATAAATATCTTAGAAGCTGTTTACACTTGGCATTAACATGCGTTTTTGTCGATCGGATCACAACGTTAATGCCAAAACGTTTTGAAGGCATCCACTTTCGACCTCTTTCAACCACATTCAGAGGTAGTCGAAACCCCTTTCGATCGGATTGCTTTTGTAGTGTAAACGCACATGTGGTTGAATGTGTTCACACAGCCACACGCGACCGCCTTTTCTCCACCCATTTATCTAATCTGAGATACTGAACACAATATTTTATGTCTTTTCTGACTTCTAGCGCGAAAACTCGGTAAACAGCGCTATTTTTAGCCTTTCATTGATAAAACTAAAGCGGTTGATCTCCGCAGTTTCATTTTGCAAGCATGTGAAAGTTATGCGATCCTATTTCATCAGTTGCACTGAAACTTCAGAGAAAGCTCTAACTACATATACACGTACAATACACTGTGCAACATGTTTACTTGCTAAACAAGCAGTGGACTCTGACATAATATTAGTTCGCATCTATATAAACTCGTCATTACTCCCGCTCGCGCTTAAATGACACCAGAGAGACTCCCCCATCGTCTCGACAGACCACCCCCTCAAAGTATTTAGGACAGAAGCGGTCGAAAGTGGAAAAAAGAGACGGATTTAAATACCAGGTGTAAACATGTCTCATCCACTTGTGATCCAAACGACAAAAACACATCTTAATACCAAGTGTAAACAGCCCCCTTATGCGTGTCGGGCAAGGTTATAATCGTTAACGAAAACTAACGAAAAAACGAAAACTAGATGGGAAAAAACATTGTCGTTAACTGAAATAAAAATAAAAACGAGTCATCACAAAAAAACGATAACTAACTAAAACTGTAATGTGTGTCTGGCAAAACTAACTAAATAAAATAAAAATATAGATTAAATGTCCTTAGTTTTCGTCTTTGTCTTTTATAGAGCAAATAACGCTTCAAATTCCTTTCCATGCGTCTCTCATTCACGCAGTGTCACATACACACATTCGCGAATTAATGACTCGTTTAAGTTGATTCCTTACAAGGTGTTGCAAATAAATGAGTCTTTTGAGTCGAATCTTTACAAAGCAAACGGGCCAAACGTTTTGAATTGGTTCGCGAATGAGTTTAAATGAATTGTTTACATCGCTGCAACAACTGAATCGTTTGATGCGGTTTTGCTTGTGTCTAAACACGCAGAACATAAAGAGTGTTGTATTACGTGAATATGAATTTACTAATCTTTTAACTAAAAGCTAAACTTCACACGTGTACCTGCCATTATATACGCGCGACCTGTTCGTCGTCAGAAACATTTAAGGATACTCCAGAAGCACTGTGAACACGTGACTGAATGAAGAAAGTCCATCGATGATTGACGTCTGATTCGCTGTCTACTGTACTGTAAGTGCTTCTCACAACACACACACGTGACATGAGATTCACAACATAAGAAAACATGAGTTATTTTCTAAAATCAGTTTGTATTTCATGTAAGTGTAAACTGTCGATGACCATCTTAGGATATTCTCTGAGTGAACTTTAATATGCATAACTGAATGCAAAACACTGTCGGTTTACTTGTCTGATATTTCAGCTATAAGCTGTATACATCAACATTAAGTTTTCAGACAAACAGGCAAAAATCCTCAGTTTGCTGTGGAGTCAAGAGGTGTCTAAACATTAAAAGATAAACAGACAAAAGTACAGAAATGTCACCTGTTTTAACATGCACACTATTCCAACTCAATAGCACAACACGTTTGTATTTTAATACTATCTAATGTGGCCACGTTGAGACCATTAACTCAGAAGTGTTCAAGTGAACTGTGTCCTAATGCATTAATTGTTCACATGTGTGTAGTATCAGTTTGATCCATTTCTTTTGAGTTTTGCTTTTGGGTACAACATACAAGTCAGCATTAAAGGCTGTTTTTCTTTGTTGTTAAAGCATGTATGTGTTGTTGGCTCTTTAACTTTTTTACTGGCACACATCACATTTTGCACTTACTGTGGAGTGTTGAACTTGAGACTGTTTACATATTTGTGCCCATATGTACATTTTATGTACTGGTTTTATTTTTGAATTAATATTTTCTAAAATTGTATGATGTTTTTGTTGAGTTAATATTACACAATTCTTTTTCTGACCTTTTTGAATCTTGCCCCTGACAAATAACCCAAATTATGAAAAAGACTAAAACTAACACTAAAACTAATAAAAACTAAACTAAAACTAAGCATTTTCAAAAAATAAAAACTAAACTAAACTAGCAAACCCACTTCAAAAACTAATTAAAACTAAACTGAATTTGAAAACAAAAAGTCAAAACGAAATAAAAATAAAAACTAATGAAAAATGCAAAACTATAATAACCTTGGTGTCGGGTTATGGTCAGGTTCAGTTACTGCCCTGTCGGATGTGGGCCGGTCTCGGACAGAAAAATGCAGCCCGATCCGTACTCTATTCTGAAGTGAGACAATATGAGCTTATTTAGCATATTAATGAAGAGCTACATTCAGTATGGCGCCATGTCATGTCAATAACTTTGAAACGTATTGGTTATTTCATGCCACATGCCGAAACAGACATATGACAACTAGTACTATAACAACAGAAGACACTTAAGAACCAATGAGACTAAAACTTTAACGTGCCACCATGTGCGGCGTATTGATTGTAGTTCTTCACTTACATTAATATGCAATAAGATAAAATATTAAATTATTATATAAATACATTCTCAGTCTAGAGAGCATCTGATTGGACAAAAATCTAAAATGTGTAGTGCAGGATGAGTCATCAATATTTTTAATCTTACAAATTATTTTCTTACCTTATAGGAGAAGAATTTCTGGTGTAAAATATTAGTTATTATTAGCCATCTCCTCTACTCCTTTCTGTCTCTTCTGACAGGTCTCTAGCAATTGTTAAAAATGTTTTAACTTTGTGCACTTCTCATATTATTTCCTCCTTAACCTGTGAGAAAGGTGGTTGATTGAGCTGGCAGGGGCCTCTTTTGATTTTCACATCATTTGGGCCTCTCCAAATCTGCTTGCGAGATCATTTGCAAATAATTACCATCAGCAGATTTATTTCACTCATGCACAGGTTTTTAATTAAATAACATAGTGAAATTAATTAAGATTACATCCCTTAGCCATGCTGAATCAAATTACTGCATCTTCCCAAGCGTGCGTGTCCTGGAAGCACAATATTCCTTAAAACAGAGGGGTCACGGAGAGGTTTCCGTTTTTTCACCCTGAATCAGGCGTGGGTACGCGTGTAGTTGTCATCATGTTGTGTTGGTCATCATTTGCTTTTTAATCCTCCAAGAATGATAAAATGGCGTGAACGAGTTCAAATGCGTATGCCCCTGAAGTAGAGAAGCGATTTATTGATTCAGTAAGGTCAACAAGAGTGTGGTAAAGATGTGTGATTGAAGTATAATATACAATATATAAACTCAACATGAAAAAGCTTTCATAATAAATATAAAAGAGTAGATTATACAAGTATTTTTGTAAGTATGTGATGAATTTCAATGGCGTTTCATCATGATATTGCATTCTCGCACCCCAATCACTGGAGATTGTAAAACGTAATAACCTTTAAGTATAATAGTATGCTGAATAGAGGCTTATCAGACAGATTGTGGCACAGAGAGTCTTCAGAGACATGATTAATAAACATTGGGTCTGGTTTTTGTTCATTAATATGCCTGCCTCTGATGAAGGAGCAAATGAACTGTATATAAGCTGAACTTTTAAGTTGAGAGAGAGAGAGAGAGAGAGAGAGAGAGAGAGAGAGAGAGAGAGTTTGGCATTGGCAGCTTTGTGCTCAGTGCTCAGCCTGTCTGTTAGTTTCAGATGGCTGCTTACACTTCATCTTTCATCACTGTGATCTCCATCTAGAGACGAACCTCGCTCCTCACGATTGCTACCATGTTGGCTCCCAGCCCCTCCCGTGAGCCTCCGCTGTTTCAACGTCCTGATTCTGGCAACACTACATGAATATGCATTCACCTTCACCACCAAGAAAGCCCTTCCCTCCCTCCACAGCGTCTCCTCGGCTCTTCATCTTAATGTGCACTGTGAGGCCTGCCTGTAACCGCTGGCCCTCGCCTGCTTCAGATGAAGCAGTGAAGCGAGAGAGTCTATAGACGCCTAAAGAGTGATTTCCCAGGTGGTCGGAGGCTTCACGTGGACACCTCGGGATTGTAGTGAAGCAATCGCTCAAATGTTGCTCAAATGTCGATTTATGAAATGTCGCTGATGTTGGCTTATAACATATTCTATTCATTTTGTTATACCGGAGGGGCTGAGTGAGGAATATGACATAGTCGTAAGAATCAATTGTTCTGCATTCAGCCTCAATTTAAAACCTGCATTGTCATCTGTCTTTAAAGACCCACTGAAGTAAACTGAAATGCGCAGCTTTGTTTGACGTGCTGACATATTTTCCACTAATACCAGAATATATGAAGAGTTTCGTTGCAAAACGAGATAACCACCGTTTTGTTAATTGTTCAGAAAACGCGTTTTTTGGTTGTGCATTCCAATTCATTTCAATGCAACTGCAGTTGGTTTGTTTTGATTTAAACCTTCATAACTTAAAAAATACAGCTAAGTAGCACCATAAAACAAAATAATGACATGATAACATAATAATAAACAAGTTTTGACAAAAATGTAAAAAAATGTATCTTGTTTTGCAACGAAACTCTTCATATATACATATACATTAGCATTAAGTTTACCTCACGGCCTGAATCTGATGCACTGTAAAAAATCTTTTAAAAGTAGGGGAGAGCAGGGCCGAAAGTACCATTTTTCAGAAAAAAAATAATTTTAAAAGATATAGACATTTCATCTTTATCAAATGTTTTAAAAGCAACCAACAGTACAAACTTAAATTGTTGAGTATAACAATTTTTTCAATAGTTTGAAAACTATTAAATTAAATCAAATTAGAATAATATACATTTTTTGCATATACAACACTATTAGCAGCGGGACAAACAAGTGTTATTTTCGACCCGACAGGATCTCCTCGCATTTAAACTCGATTAACTGTTATTTTGAAAAACTCTGAGAAGTCAAACTTTAGGATGTGTTAGGTAATCTACTAAATCAGTGGTTCCCAAACTTTTTCAGCATGCGGCCCCCCTTGTGTACAGTGCATTTTTTTGCGGCCCCCCGAAAGAACATTTATGACAAAAACAGTTTTAAAATGTAATATTTTAATTAAACAAAACATATAAAATTATACCTAGTAGTGCTGTTGGTTAGTTGGCTTATTATTTTTTAGGTTTAAATACACAGAATACATGATAAATTAATGTATTTTATAAAATGTCATAAAACTGGGACCCCCCTGGCACCATCTCGCGGCCCCAGTTTGAAAATCACGGTACTAAATAGATTGATCAGTATTTTAAAGCTCACGTAACACACGCTGTTTCTGCATTTCTGATATCAATCTGGAGTACCTATAGAGTAGTATGACCAGGGGCGTTGCACAAGATCTCGGGCCCTATGCATAGGCAGTTCTGATGGGCCCCCATGCCCCACCCCATAATATACTCCAGACTTTTCAAGGGCCCTCTCTTCCTTTGGGGCCCTGGTAATCAGTACTGGTTTTACCCCCAGTTCGACGCCCCTGAGTATGACATCCTTAATATCTCTGAAGAGTCTTTAGTTTAATCAGATTTATAAAAGAAAGATTAGCTTTAACGAATCTTTCCGATAACATACGAAAAAATGAAGAAGGAGGAGTTATAACACGGGAGGAGCGAGTACGAGTCATGCAACACTATACAACACTTATAACGTATGATTCACTACATGTTCGTGTCATTTATATAATATACACGCGCCTATTTCCAACATAAGACAGAAGTCTTACTTACCACGTGTAACTCGTCATGACCCGGTTCTGAAAATCCACCGCATCAAACACACACGCAAAACTCCGCTGCTAATCCGGATAATAAACTATATCCATTGTTTCCATAAGGCTGGATGTCTTCTCCTTACATCCAAAAACACACTTCTTGTTGTGCCATTGTTGACTTTTGAAATTAAACAAAGCTGAGTGGCGTGATAAGCTGTTAGCAAGCTCTAGCGTCTCCCGCTGACTGACGGCTGGGCGGGGTTTTCCGGGGGAAGTTTTCCGGTGGAAGCCCATATAAAGAAGTGATGCGTATCGAAAACCCCTGAAACGTCAGTTAGAACCGTAATCGAAAAAAATTAGCCGAAACTTGTACGAACCCTGGCGAAGTGCATTCGGCACAGAAATACTCTGAAACACGCCCAACTGCATTTTTGACACTTTGCCTACGTTTAGCATGAGGAAACAACTCTATAACTGTGTTAATAAGTCAGAATGCTTGAAATACCATTAAACCCCCCCTTTAACACATGAAACCAGAAACACATTGCATTATAAGAAAAAAATGGCCGCTTTAGGAATTTGCTTATCATGGTTGAAAACACCTTTCTGGATCTACTCGCGGAAAACGGTAAGTAAATAACGTGATATTTGTCAGCTCTGTCAAGGGTTTGTGTGGTAAAGATGCTGTCATAGTTTGGGATGCAAATGTTATCAGGACTCGGAGAGAATCGATTTGTTGTTTTCGTCCCACTTTACTTTTGCCACTGTTCTCCCCTTAGTAGGGTAGGAAGGGGGGGTTCACCTGCACCCGAAAGGTATTTTTTTTTAACCTAGTTTTTTGTAATCCTTAAGGTGTCTAGAAAAGGAATTTTGATGTTCCCCATGTAAATTATTGTCCCATGTGTGATTTTTTTGTATCATCTTTTGTGTCCGTGCTTGATTTTCGGCTGTGAAAAAGGAAAACTTTAAATCAACATAGAATCTGTACAATACTTTCTACAGACACAATCCACCCCATTTCCTCTTCGTCTTTGCACGAAGAATTGATAGATATGAGTATTGTCATGATTAGATGATGTATAATGCATAAAAACTCAAATAAACACAAAAAAATGTAAATAAAATTGTGACATTGGATCACTGGAACTCCTCCCCTATGGACCCTATTGATATATGTCTTCTAACTTTTGTATTTTTACAGTCTGTAAGATGTCTAATAAACAAACGTTGATGACCCACACCTGAAATATTGTCACGTGTATGTCTTTTCTGGCTATATTGGTTGCCTCCCTGGATTTCCAAAAAAAGCAATTAAAAGAACATTTACATAATGTCTTTTTCAAACTGGTATATATTTGTAATGCTTCAGGTGTCTGATAAACATATTCCACATTAAAATATTGTGCCAAGTTTTTTATTTAGATTGGAATCAATTTGAAACTTAGAGCAATAAGTGTGTTCGAAAGTTAATAACTCTGAAGGCCTTCAGAAAGTCCAGACTTAGCAAGCCCAAAATACAAAAAAAGCTGTTTGGAGTAATCCAGTGCCACACTGTATCAGTGCCGGCCCATCTTCCCAGCTTCTCTTTTTTTTTGCAATTGATGCATGCTAATCATCCTCAAAAAAGAGAAGAGTGATATCGATGGTGAGTCTGAAAAATATACTCCTCTACCAAGTTTGAAGCTGCCTTGAAGACATTAAGGAAAAATAAAGTCAACACTGTTATACTATAATAGCTAATTGGCTAGTTGGTGATCATTGCTAATCATGCCCAAGTCAAAGAAACACAAGGAAGAAAATGATAGTGAGTCTGAAGAGTTTAATCCTGCTACAAAGAAATCCAAGAGAGATGATGGTGTCAAATAATAATAATAATAATAATTTTATACATTTATATAGCGCTTTCCGGCAGCACTCAAAGCGATTTACATATGAAAGGGGGATTCTCCTCAACCACCACCAATGTGCAGCATCCACCTGGATGATGCGACGGCAGCCATATTGCGCCAGAACACCCATCACACACCAGCTTATTATTGGAGAGGAGACAGAGTGATATAGCCAATTAGTATGGGGTGATGATTAGTAGGCCAACGGCCAAGGATGGCCAAGTTTGGCCAGGATGCCGGGGCACACCCCTACTCTTTTTCAAAAGACATCCTGGGATTTTTAATGACCACAGAGAGTCAGGACCTTGGTTTAACATCTCATCCGAAGGACCACACTGATGGCCATGTGAGAAGGACTATGTGAGATACCTCAGTTGGATTCAACCCAGGAAGAGACTGACAACCGGGTTGTTCTGTACTTGCTGTATGCCGCTCAACTGGGGCACAAGGTGGCTGTGGTGAGGACTGCAGACACAGACATTTTCTTCATCCTCCTACACCACGCCCAATCCGTCCCGCTGACCATCTACGTCGACATTGGCATCGGAAAGCACAGGCAGATCCTAAATGTCAGCGAACTGGCAGAATGTAAGGGAGCAGACTACTGCACAATACTCGGCCTCTACATCTTCACAGGGAAAGCTTTACAAGTACCTTTAGAGGCAAAGGGAAGGTTGGGTCTCTGAAAAAAATGCAGAGTAATCCAAGTACCATGCAGCCTTCAAGTGAGTTTTTTCAAGGCAGATATTCTGTAGCATGTAATGGCAATAACAGTCTTTTACAGATTGTAGGACACATTTCTCAATCCATAGGTCACTTCTGCAAAACTCCTCAAACAGTTCTCCTAACCAACTTTCAGCTTGGCAAAGCAGTTCATTTCACATTCAAAATCATGCTGAAAAGAATGATTGGAGAGGATGAGACGCTTACCACCAGATCCAAGGTGGATCTGTCCGGGCTCCCACCCTGCAGAGACAATGTGGTCCCACACATCAACTGTGTCAACCACTGTCTGGCCATCTACAAGAGAGCAGCCACACCGATATTCTGGTGTCCCAAGCCCCATGATCCTGGCCAAGGCTGGGAAAAGACTGAAGAGGGTACTCTGGAACCAGTGTGGTCTTGTGGACCTATCCTCCCCACTTCACTCACTGGCTTGCTGGAGGAAACAGTTGAGGAGATGGATGGAGATGGTGAAGACGACGAGGAGCAAGAGATCGATTATGAAGACCTGGGCTGTTTCTCAATTCCAAGAACGCAAAGAACGGAGTTGCGTCCTTGTGGAGATTGAACTTGCCAGGCACCTCGGAAGAACGAACTCAGAAGGTCGCGAGAACATAGAACGCACTTATGAGAATTGAGATGTGTGCGATCTTCCTGTTGGTCACCTGACCTCCGCCATTGTTTTGCCTCAATGTCTTCTGGGGCGTAAAGCGATTTCAGCGCGCAAGTCTGCACTCGATGCATCCTCGATATCAAGAACACATCCGGCTATTTTCATGCGTCCTCTGTTCTCGCGTTCTTGAGAAATGGAATGAACTTCGACTGTTAATGATGACGTAGAGCAAGGACACGAGAACGCAAGATCGCTGAAGAACGCATATTGAGAAACAGCCCTGCTGTATGATGAATAGACTTCATTGCCCTTGACCTTTTGACCTTTGATTAGAATCACTTTTTTCTATTTCAGTTTATTCTCATGGGGATTTGTTATACCCTATATATATACACATATTTGACTATATGAGTGGTTTTCCCTTTTGTTTCTATAAATATAATACCAAAATAACGGTTTGAATAGTAACTCCTTATTATGGAAGATGTTCAGTTGGACCAACATGTGACAACATTTCAAGTAGGGATCATCAACATTTGCCTCCCAGACATCCCAAAGACTGCAAAAATACAAAAGTCAGAAAACACACATCAACAGGGTCCACAGGGGAAAAGCTCCACCCATCCAAGGTCACAGATTTTTTATAATTATTTGTGTTTATTTGAGTTTTAATGCACCATACATCATCTAATCATGACAATCCTCATATCTATCAATTCCTTATGCAAAGATTAAGAGAAAATGGGGTGGATTGTGTCTGTAGGATGTATTGTTCAGATTCTATGTAGATTTAAAGTTTACATTTTTCACAGCCGAATATCAAGCACGGTCACAAAAGATGGTACAAAAAATCACATATGGGACAATAATGTGCATGGGGAACATCAAAATTCCATTACTAGACACCTTAAGGATTACAAAAAACTAGGTTAAAAAATATACCTTTCGGGTGCAGGTGAACCCCCCCTTCCTACCAGACTACCTACTTTTAATTTACTATTATTTATTTTGATGAGTCTAGTGATGAGTTTTGTAACTTAGAAAATATAGTTGAAATGAGTCAAAATAATTTTATAAGTTGTAGCAACTAATCTCTTGCCAATATAAATAATATTAAGTTGAAATGACTTGTACATCTAAGTTGATTAAACAAAACAATTAAGATAGCATATAATTTTGTACAGTGTGAGATGATGAAGTAAAAACGTTGGCCCATAATTGCAAAAGTGAGAGACTGTAAGTTTTGAATGCATACAGTATATTTGCTAAATGCAAATTTTATCAAGGTTTTGGAACACACTAGTTTATAAATATCCTTAAGGCTAACATATTCATATTAAAAGCCAACAAACTTCAAATTTGTTTCACGGGACGAAAAGAGAACCAAACCAGATTGTGTAATTCATTGGGGCAAAACTAATATTTTGATGAATGTCAGCTGTTTTTGCTTATGCAAAGAAGTGGGGTCTAAAAGTGCCAAGCTCCAAAACGATAAAAAAGTAAAATAAAAATAAGCTTTCATTTTTGAAAACTGCTATTATTTAAAAGCAGCATTAAAAATGTTTTTAAAATTATGTAATAAAATGTTAATGTTTATATAAGCGCCAGGGCCATGCACAGACCTTTTCAGGGGCATGTGCCGAAACTGAAACTCCAAATAAATAGATCATTATTATCATCTTATACGCTTTATATTTATTCACCATTAATGATTGAAAAATGACTATTAATGAATAAAAAAATGACATTTTATGATAGCTTGGCTTTAACAATATGAACCCTTGGTGGTTGTCTGCATTATTTGTAGAGTCATGTGTTTGTGAATTGCTCTTGTGTACTCCCTCTTATTTAATTGTGTAATATATACATTTTATATTTTTCTCTGCTTTGCATACATAAAGTAAATATATGAAAGAAAAATGTTTTTAGCTATTCTGTTTGGTTTTATGAGCTAATTTTTATTAGAAATGTAATAGAGAAACTCGAGAGTGAGTGCAAGCAGAAAATTTAGAGCACACCTTAAATCAGCCTGCAATTATTCACATTTTCCCAAAATAACTGCATTACAGAAAATACTTAATATACATAACTCTATGCAGTTGCTGTGATATGCACAACTGATGAAACTTTTAAAATAGAAAGTTGTGAACCAAATAATTATACAGCCCCCTTGACTAATTCTAGGCATAAGAAACTTAAGCAATATCGCTCGAGTAGGAGTGTGATATAGCTCTATATAGATAGAGCGATATTGCTTTTATACAACAGTCGACGGCACACGTTTGAAAAACGAAAACTAGAAAACAACAATGGAGTTATTTAAAAAGCCTCTTTGTTTGAGAACTACTTCTTCCGCCAAGGATTTGAGGGCTGCCAGAATGACAGGTAACACTTTCGGCTGCTTTGAATCTCATAATAACTCAATGGATGGATAGCCGTTTCTTTATATTAACGTTTCATGGTCACAAAGTGTAGTTTTAAGATTAGTTCAGTCGAGAATATATATTTATTATATTTAAATGTACAGTCAATTAGTAAAGATAGCGCCTGTTTGAACGTTTGCTTAGTGAGATTCGGTATGTATGAGAACCAAAGCATGAGCGGACGTCAGTGTTCACTCGCCCCGCTGACCACCGCCCTCTCTGAGCTACATCTTTGACAGGGATTCCCTGGCTCTGATATTCGCCTTGTTTGTTTTTGAGTGTCAAAATGAGATCAAATCAGCAGTATTTGGTGTCATGATAAAACTATTACTTGTTTTCTTATTCATATTTAGTGTCTTTTGTGTTGTTATTGTTTTGGCGCGAGGTAAAAGTTAATAAAACTATACTTATAAAATGTTACTATTGGTTTCCCATTTACTCTTAACGCGATACGAGCACTCGATTATTATTAAACTTTGTTCTTGTCAGTACTATACAAAACGTTTTTTTATAAGTGTCAGAGAGATGTTTTTGCATGCTGCTTATAAATATACCAGTGGCGATATTCTCATAACATGTTTTAATAGTCACGTCGCGATTAAATAAATGATCAATGTCCACATTTAAAAGCTGCGGTGCTTACCTGCAGTTCCACAGTGTTTTTGCGTTCTGATAAGAGATATAGCTCCAGAAAAAATGAGTGTTTACATTCCTCTTTCCAAGTGTTCACACGATGTGACAAGACATTACTCCCATTAACGTAACATCCAAGAGCGCTGATCTTTAACGGAATAATAACTTCCGATTGGGATTCACTGACTGATTTACTAGCTAGTGAACTAATGAGACACACGGAGAGTGTTTAAAAACAGCGTGTCTGTGTTTTTCCATTCAGAGATGAGCCTGTTTAGGACCTCCATTCACTAGGTGGCGGAATGATACGAAAGGTGAAGCCGTTACTGTGCCGTTATCAGTACAATATCGCATAGCTCTTAGCCAATCAGATTCGAGAACCAGAAAGAACTGTTGTATAAATATATATATACAATAAGTTATATTCAGTTATCATATTCTAATGGGATGAGTGGCAGGGCAATATGCATACTTGTATCCACGTTTCTCATCTTATATCCAGTTTTCCTTACTGGGCATCTGATGTCTAAGGCCTTTATTCTCATCTATAATGTTTTTGGTGTTAATGAACATGTAGGCTAGAAGTTTTCCCGTTCTCGCCCAATTCCGTCTATGGATAATCTGGCCCTGCTCAAATTCGTAAAATATGAGCCGTTAAAGACATACTAGTGATTCTTTCGTAAAGAGACGTTGTACTCAAACAAGATCCAAAAAGATTTTTTCAAAAGTTTTTTTAATACATTTAATTGGCTAAATATATTTGTTAAACAGACAGACAGACGTAAAGGATGACCAATAGCATTGATGAATTAAAGAAAAAAAAGAAAATAAAACACCACAAAAAAAAAACGGAGTGTAAGGACACTGATGAGCCCTACTTGCACATGCCTGATTAGCGCTATTATTCAACTGGTTGCTTGTTGATTATCAATCTATACCAAAATATATACCTTGCACTGTAAGTCGCTTTGGAAGAAAATTCTGCCGAAAGCATAAATATAATCAAAAGTTTACAGTAAAAGTTGTTTCATAATCTTTTATTCCAGAAACTGTGTTAACTTAACTAGATCATGGACTTAAAAACAATGCAGAAGGGGAGAAGTTGCCCTGTCACCACATGCCACTGATGCAACGTCTCTTCTTTTCCAGTGCTAGCAGCTGTATATTGCTATAAATTGTTTAACCTGGAATGATTTTATTTTCAGAGGCAGATGCTTTTGAGCCCAGCTATATACAACTAACATCATACAACACATAAAGAAAAAAAACACTTTTTTTTCAAATTAAATATATGTACTTTAAGTAAAACATTTACGTTGAAAAAGCTTACATTTTTAATTAAAGTAATTTTTAAAAAGTTTTTTCACCTTAAATTTTCTCACTTTAAGTGAAACATTTAAGTTGACAAAACTTAATTTTTACCAGTTGAAGTAATTTGTTTAATTAGATCCAACTTTCAGTTTTTACAGCACTCAAAGTTCCTCTTGACTTGCAGTATAGATGCTTACTGCTTTAAAGTAAAGAGAACAGATACAGTATTGAATGTTGTGTATTATTTCCCAGAGGAAAATCTTATTGCTCCTATTTTTCATTGCTGTTTATGAGATTTAAGTTCCCAGTTATATTGCATTTGCAGAATAATTTTGTCTCATCCTTTAAATTGCCTAAGAGAAAAACATAATTGTTGGCATCCAAATAAATGTTGATAGCGAAGCTCAGATAATTTAGATTTAATTTGTGGTGTTTTTCTCTTTCCTATAGTTTTCAATAGTAAACGCTGAAAGTTTCTGACCCCGTCACACTTTTGGATGTGTTATAACTGAAGATGACATGTCTACTTCCTTCCCATGAGCTTCTCGATGATGGCTCTTTTGATCCTAGTCGTTTTCATTGTATCCAGGGTTCACTGACCACATGTTCTCACATACTTGTGTGAGTATGAGACTCAAGGGGGCAATTACAGTCAGTGAGAGATATGGATTACAGTACAATTGCTTTTTTACCACACCACAGAGTCTGACACATAGCCACTTTACTCTGACTATCAAGACTGAGGGCTGTAACTGGATGATGTTGTGCAAAATATATACAACACAATGTGTTTTTGTGACTGCATTCAGAGGGCACATCTGTTTCCCGTGTGCAAATAATTGCTGATGATTTTCGCATTAAAGCCGTTCGTCATTCTAATCTGAAATAAGAACCGATCTGGTCTGCTCAGTCTGTTATAGAGGACTGGAATGGATTTGTTTCAGCAGCTTTCTCAGTTAAGATGAATTCCAACTCACCTCTATTGGATTTTACTGTAAAGCAGTGATTTCATCTGTGCTGAAAAGTCCATTGATCTGCCTTTTTTTAGGCACTGCCTTAATCAAGGCAAGGTTACCTCTGAGACAACAAATATTGCAATAGGATAGTCCTTCAAACAGTCATGGTTCAGCTGCCCCAGGGTAGTTAACCCATAGACCTGCATGTGAATTATTTAAAGTTAAATTCATGCAATGTGACCCAGAGCTTAGCCTGCCCTCGTGCCCTGAAGAAAGAAAGAAAGAAAGAAAGAAAGAAAGAAAGAAAGAAAGAAAGAAAGAAAGAAAGAAAGAAAGAAAGAAAGAATGGACTATAGAAACTTTGGCAAAAGGTAACTGTATTTCATTAGACAACCCCTGACAGACAAAAACCTACTTGAGAAAGAAATTACAAAAGGTCAAATCCATCACTGGAATTGCTTTTAATTGCAGGGAATTGAATTGCTTTCCTGACATGGAATACTGGGGTAGTTTTTAATCTAAATACTCTTCATTAAAAGTTCATGAAATAAATGGCAGCTTATTTGGACAAATGAAAATAAAACATATTTAAACCTATATAATGGTGGAAAATGTGATTCTGCTGTAATTTGTTTAAATATTTGTTTAAATGTGTGGCAGCCTGAGGAGATGGGATCCCACAGCAGAGTTTGGGTTTCTCCACTCGCTCACCCATCCTAAGAAGTTTTTCCTTGCCACTGTCGCCTTTGGCTGCTCACTGGAGGTTTGTGCGGCACTTCTGCTTTAAACAATTATTTATTGTGCAAAGCATTTAATAATACATTTGAGACTTGTGACATCAGCTGAAATTGCTCTTATATCTTGCACAGAGATTGTGTTTATTAATGAATAAAAGTTTGTGTGTCTTCAAACATACACAACAATATTATAGAAGAAATATGAAAATGGAGAACTTAATGGTCATTTTTATTAGTGTTGCTTTAGAGTGTAGGATACATATAACTACATCTATATTTCATCATCGTAGCATAAACGTTTTAGTAAAAAGTTTTTCAGTTGAGTTTTAAAGATAAAATTATCCATAATGATAAAAGATTAAGCCTAAAGGAGGTCGCATACCAGACAAGAAGCGCAGCAGAGCATCGTGTGCGTGTAGGACTACTCGCCGGTACGAGATGCTACTTCCAGATGCAAAATATGTGTTAGCAGCCTTAACTACTTGGGACAAATATGATGTTATTTAATGTTAAAATATGTGAGAAGCAGGGATTTGAGCTGCGTCCAGAGTCACAGTGGACAGCCACCATCAGGCACCGCCAGTGTGTTTACACTCATAGAAAATAATGTGTTCGATTTTTAGATACATGCTTAGATGATCCGATATGCGACATCCTTAAGGGTACTGTACATTAACATGACAACTGTGTACTAAAAACTCAAAAGTGTATCCTTTGAATTTTTAAAGTTTTGCATACAGATGACAACATTGTGAAAAGATCCACTTTCACAGATCAACAAAACTACTAAAAAGCTGTATTATCAGACTGACTTCGCGGCAGGTCGTGTTATAGTCACGAATAAATTGATTAATTTATTTGTGTCTATGGCACAAAATTCAGCTTTTTTCGTGCCTTGACCATAAATGCATTTTTTGTGTCACTCACACAAATTTGTATAAATAGTTTTTCATGTCCGTGGCACAACTTTCTTTTTTGTTTTATTTTATGCATTGTTTTTTTCATTGTTTTTTCCTATTTTCTTACTGTTGTTGCTTGGGGTTGGTGAAGAATAATTTTCTCTTACATGTTTAGACATCCAAACCACAACTCTAACCCCAACTCCAGGCAAGAATAGTTTTAAATGCGAAAGAAAAACATGTAGAAACCAATACATAAAAGTACTTCCTAACCCAAACTCCAAATCTAACCCCAACCCTAAGCGACAATGATTTAAACTGGGCCGGCGTCAAGGGGGGGGCATTCGCGGGCCGTGCCGCCCCCAAACAGGTTGTTGTGCCCCCCTACACAGTTTTTGATTAATTTAATATAGAATAATTAAAGTAAATTAAATATTGAATGTTTCATGACTTTTAATGTAATCAAATGAGGAAAATATAGTTGATATGTTTTCTTTAATTAAAATAGACCAGTTTCTCTGATTGGTTGTATTGCCGGGTCTCATGCGTCATTAGGCTTTAGCGTATTTGTGACTTGATACTTGCAACGTGTTTTTTCGCGGCATTTTATGGATCGTGTAAAATATGGATATTAGAACATTTAGAATGAACCAGCACCGCCTGCTCCATCTGACTTCATGCAAACACCGATTGGCTCAAACTCGGAGATTAGAGGTTGAGGTGGAATTTTCAAATCGACAGGACACTGTTTAAAGGAAGTTTAATGTTCGTACACGCTTGGCTTCCGCTTTTTTAAAGGTAAGTTAGCATTGTTTTAATTTACGTAAGCTTAAATGTGAAGTGTAATAGACGGTTTACAGCATTGCGACGTGATTATTGTAAAGCGGCTTTCATAACGGCTTTTACTTAGGACGTGGTGTGCGCTGGGCTGCGCTATGAAACCCATTCATTTCAATGGCTTGCGCCGTGCAAGGGCAGTTTGTTGGAAGGCGCGTGCCTCCCTGTCAGTTATGGTCTGGCGCCGGCTCTGCATTTAAAAATAGAAAAAAAGAGAAAACAGTACATAAAATGACACGAAAAAGAAAGTAGTGCCAGGGACATGAAAAACTATTTATAGAAATTCATGCTCAAGGCACAGAAAAACTGAATTCTGTGCTATGGACAAGAATAAATGATTCAAATTTTTTGTGACTTTAACACAACTTTCCGTGAGATCGTGTTGGTATTATACATGCCAGGCCAGTAGATGGCAATGTCACATGGCTGAAGCATATGCAGGCGCATGATGTCACACATTTTACAAATTTGCGTTATTGCAGTTTACACCCAGATGATAACAATATCATTTTTATACAGTTTTAAAGTTTTCAGTAAAAAAATAAACTGTCATGCAATCACCTATAAGTGTCTCACTTTACCTGCCCCCCCCCCCCCTGCAGCCACAGGAGTGTAATATATTTTTGCTTATGTTTGCCCGAACAGCACAGTCAGTTTATATAATGCGTTTTTCTTCATGAGAATCATCTGGAGTCCTGCTCTGATCAAGTCAAGCCTTTGTTAATCTTGTCTGCCGAGGTGTTGATTTGTTTACCACCTGAATTCTTGCCGACAACATGTCACTTTTCTCACAACAATCAGACAAGGGCAAGCCAGAGAAAACAATCTTTAATGGCTTTCCTGGAAAGGGGCCGACTGTAAATTGCATTTAAATAATTTCTACTGAAATCACATATTAGCATTAGCTTACTTCAGTCATCCGTGCTTTCTCTGGTTACTGTCTGGTAAAGTACTTTCGCCTATAGTGCTCAAAGCTCCAAAAATATGAATTTTATCTGTTTTGTTGGTGTTGAGTCAGAATTAGAGATGCATTTGATAGTCGAGAGACAACGTAAATTGAAGGCCAGCGCAACATTCCAGTTTCGCGTCCGTTGAAATTTAGACCACTAAAAACATTTTTGACTGAGCTCCAAAAAAGGTATTAAAGGAAAGGAGAGTCACTCGCAGCAACTGCCCTTAAGTCATGAGTCAATCAATCAAGCATTTTTTCTTGGTTCAGATTTATATCAGAAGCATAAATTTTAGGGACATTTGATGAAAGGTCAAAGCGCTTTCCTGTACTGGGTTCAGATGCTAATGTTAGCAAGATGCATTTCAATTTAATGTAATATAATTGACCTAGCCTGCTGTAAATTTTACAAGTTTATGTGTTGATTTATGTTCCTTTAGCACTGTAACTGTATTGAAATCATGTCTTTTATTTTGACATCACAAGTCATATGTTTTAAAAGATGAAGCTGGGTGCATCCCAATTCGATGGCTGTGTCCACGAAGGGTGCACAAAAGGCTGTCGCAATTCGGAGGCTCATTCAAAAACCTCCTGATGTGGCTTCAAAATATGTCCTTCGTGTCCCGTGAAATTATGAATTTATCAGATGAAAGGATCAAGCCTTCGAATTGGGATGCACCCACTGGGTCCTTTTAAGGCCACAGCCTTTGAAGGCAAAGCTCGATATTCAAAGGCGGCAGGCTTTGTCGCGGCCCGGTGATGTCATTTTCCTTCAAATGCGGCCTTGGAAGGCCGCAGCCCCTGAATTGGGATAGACCCCCAATTTACTGTTGTCTGTTTTAAACAGGGGCTAGTCAATTAGCCAGGTGTTGTAACTACATCAACGTGGACAAATTCATCAATATGCAATTTCTCTTTCCTTTTGGACTAGCTACAGAATATGTTTCAACACAGCAACTGCTATGAGATAAACAGGAATACTAGTCAAATGCTGTCTTCGGGTATTAGACTTTCACAAAACTCATTGTGCTAATCTTTGTCATGTTGTCTGCTAATTTGTGTTCCACTCTCTTTTCTCTGGTATTATTTGTGTATCCCAGCTGTTTATATGTCTTGCTTGTGTTATTTTATTAAGTCATTACAAGTTCAGGTTTGTCGAGTCTGCTCTTTTAACACTGTGTTTATTGTTAGCGGTGTTGCTAAAGCAAATTTCATTATAGCTATTTCTCATACTTAGCATTATGGGTTTTTCAAACCCCTAAAGCTATGTTTTAGCCTACTTGTTCTGCTCAATGGAATTAAACCAAAGTAACCTATGACCAGCCGCAACATTCACATTTATGGATTTTGCTGATGTTTTAGATATGATTTGCAGTGTTTTTAATGTATACATTTGATCAGTTTCCTGGGAATCAAACCAATAATCTTGATGTTACCTTTTATGCATTTGGCAGATGCTTTTATCTTAAGCCACTTACAGTGCATTAAAACGTATACGCCTACATTTTTATTAGCACGTGTGTTCCCTTAGCCTGACGTTGTCATACTCAATTCTAGTCAGAATTTGAGTCTGATACCGCTCCATTGAGCTAAAATTATGAGGCGTGTCTCAACCGAAAAATGCCTCTGCACTCAATTGGATAGACATACGACCAATCAGAGCAACGGAGTGTGTGATGTTGAAATGGCGTCTTTAGCAGCCTGACCGAACTGCTAGTAATTTCGCTACAATGATACATCATTGTAATCATACTAAGTCTGAGTTAGCGAATGTACATCAACACCTACTATGTTTACAACATTTCATTTATATCACAACATGAAGTATTTACTAAGTCATACAGTAAGACTATCTCTTACCATTTGAACTTCATCCACGACGATAGCTACCCATTACGTTGGCTTGAAAAATATCGGAGCCTAGCATGTCCCTCCACTTATTCAGCAGTCACGATTCCAGGCTTCCGAAAAGAAGCAACGACCGCTAATTATATCCATCTCGTCGTGCACGCCGAGTTGCATCGCCATGATACCCATTTCAGTTGCTTCTTTAACTTTGTCCTCCATAGGAAGGACGGCGGAAACATAAACAAATGCCTTCGCGTTTCTCTGTTCCTCTTTTAAATCAATGCTCTGTCGATATCTTTTAGAACAGACTCAATGTCAGAATCCACACCCCTGAATTCACCAGCGGCAGCCATTTCATTGTAAACAGATTGAACACACGCGCTCTTTGGTGACGTGGTTGATACGTTACTGTTGATCATCTGTCCATCATCGTATAAAGCCCGCCCTCACAATTTGATTCGTCGGCCGGTTTTGGTATTCGCATAGTAGCTCCTCAACGGTGAATCCCCAGACCGATCTTCCCCGTATTTCTAAGATCGGCTGGCACCCAGGCTAGTGTTCCCTGGGATCAAACCCATGATGTTTTGTGATGCTTACGCAGTTCTCTGAGCTATATAGGAGCACCATGGTGTTGTTAGCGCAATTCTATATCAATAAAGCAACAAACTCCTTAAGTTAGGAAAACCCCAGTTGCAATGTCAGATTAAACAACAACAACACCATTGCTTCTTAGCAATGAAGCAGTACTCACATCAGCACTACTCTGAAAAATATGGCTTTATTAAAAATCACATTTAGGATCACAGTTACATGCTCCGTACCATTACTTAAACCATTTCAATTTAATATGAATTAACAGCTGCTTCAATATGGTTTTATTCATTAGATAAAACAAACCCCTTCGAAATTCCACCATTACTGAATCCATGTGTTGCTTATGTACCAATTAAATGTCTGTGAACTCAGATTAAATAAATTGCACTTGACATTTTTCCTTCCCTTTATTAATTTTCTTCATCTCTACACCCGCACCATTTTAAACACACAGCACATCTTCCCAAGTCCCCTGAAAGAGAGCAAAGAGTTTTCCAGAGTACAGAGAATAGGAGGGACTCGAGGTCGGTCTCCATTAGCACCACTCTGCTGTTAATCTGTTTCCCCTGGTGTGTCTGTTACTGCAGGAAGAGATTACAACACTTTGTTTATCTCGCATCCCTAATATTAAAGCACAATTAAAGCACTGCAATGAAAGTTAAATCTTCCTTCTCTAGAGAGTGTGGGCAATCACGCACACACGTACACAAAGACACATCTGTACATGTGTACACATACGGTACAGTATATGTAGAAATGTAGGCATTTTACCAAAGCAGGGAATACACATAAAATGTGTACCTTGTAATGCACTCTAAGTCTTTGTACTTTTCAGTATTAATTGTGATGCAGCTTAAGTCATTTTTTATATATAAAATCAACATACACTGTAAAAATGTTGGGTTGTTTCACCATACTTGGGTAAATAAACCCAACTGTCTGGTTAAAAACTACTCTGGGTTATTTCAACCCAAATGTTGGGTTGTTTCAACCCATGGTTAGGTAACAACAACCCAGCATAGAGTTATTCATAACCAAACAGTTGGGTTTGTTCATATATGACCCAAGTATGGTGAAACAACCCAACATTGTTTTAGAGTGACATTTTACAATGTAAATACACCGCTTTTTCAGTAAAGGCAGAGTATTTTACATTGTAGATACAGTGTCTTTACAGTAAAGGCGGTTGTATTTTACAATGTTAATACAACCGCATTTACAGTAAAAGCAGAATATTTTAGATACAGCGGCTTTTACAGTAAAGAGAGTGTATTTTACAGTGCAGATACAGTACAGTGTATTTACAGTAAAGGCAGAGTATTTTACAGTGTAGATACAATGTCTTTACATTAAAGACGGTGTATTTTACAATGTAAATACAACCGCGTTTAGAGTAAAAGCAGAGTATTTTAGATACAGCAGCTTGTACAGTAAAGACAGTGTACATTTTACAGTGCAGATACAATACAGTGTATTTACAGTAAAGGCAGTGTATTTTACAGTGTAAATACAGTGTCTTAACAGTAAAGGCGGTGTAATTTAAAATGTAAATACAACCGCGTGCACAGTAAAAGCAGAGTATTTTAGATAAAGCAGCTTTTACAGTAAAGAGAGTGTATTTTACAGTGCAGATACAGTACAGTGCATTTACAGTAAAGGCAATGTATTTTACAGTGCAGATACTGTGTATTTACAGTAAAGGCAGTGTATTTAATTTTACAGTGTACCTGCAGTATATTTTACAGTAAAGACAGTATATTTTACATACAAGTGTAGATACAATATCTTTTATAGTGTATTTCCAATATCATTTAGCATGTTAATGGTCTCTTTTAGAGCGTGCACCAGCTACAGTATATTTTACGGTGCATAAATATTTTCACTTCTTGGACCCCAAATGGGTCAGAAGAGGCATATGAATTTGTTTAGCGGTGAGCTACTGTAGTCCCCAGCGACCCACATCAATAAAAATACAGTTTACATGCCCATACGATCGATCCTAATTCAGTTATTGAATCTTCCTATACAGAAGAATTGCTGTTATGAAGCAGCACGCCTTTGAAAGCTAAAAACAAAGCACCGTTATTGCATTTCACTTGATCTGACCAGCGGAGCCATTTCATTGGAACATACAGTAGCTTGTCCCATTACAAAAACCGGCAGCAAATTTAACAAGCCCACCGTAAATCATTAGCATACACGTCTGCAGGGCTTCAACACGGCTGTTGTACTTCCTGTCAAACACAGCAGTACATTTATATTCCACTCACCACTTTAGCCCTTTGCTGCCCACATAAAGTCATTCTGATTCATTTTGCTCTTTTGATCAGGCCTTGTTTCTCTGTGTGACAATGTGAAATTAATAATTAATGTTTCTCTGATTCACTTATCAATTTAAACGCACAAACAATGCAGAGAGAATGCAAGGAGACCTCAGGGAAGCAAAGCGGTGAGGGGTGTCATGTAACAAGAGAAAATAAAAGAATAATCTTCCCAAAAATGATTCTGTGCCCAACAAAAGAGTTTCTTCTTTTTTTAGGTGACTTGTTTACTTTCCTCATTAAGAACATAAGGCAAGAAATAATTCCACCGAGAAAACACATTTTTATCCGACTGACTGGCGCGGTATGAGATGGAGGTATGGCAGTATGGCATTTATCAAATGCCTGCTTTGACAGCACATGGGAAATTCTGGCTTGATTGCTGGCAGAATAAAGATCTCAAGATGGCTTCTTTCTCATTGGACAGGCATGTCAAAATGGGGCTCGTCAGAAAAAGGAACTCAGGAACGGATGGGAAGTCCTGAAGGGGTCTGAAGCAGAGAAAGAGTGAGTCAGATGCAGAAATGCAGCGTGCAGTTGTGTATTAGGTGAGTAAAACCTTCCTGACAGTCAAAAACTCAATCGTGCGGTGTCACAATCAATTCTTAGATAGTGTGTCTAGCTAAGAAAACCCTTTTTATGAATGCATAGGTCAATCTTTGAGAAATATTGTCTATAAACTATGGAAGCCGAGAGAGGCTGTGTACTATGATTATTTTTGCTTGCTTGTTTTCTCATAATCATAATTTCTTGAGATCTCAGCATAACAGAAGTTATCTTCTCGTGATCACGACTAAATTTTATGATGATCTCAAGATAACAAAAGTTGTTTTCTCGTTATCCTGACATAATCCAAATCTCATGACGTAATTTTCTTTCCAAAATATTTAGTGTGTTTTAAAGTGGAGTGTGTTGGAGTCTTCGCTGTCACCAGAAGTGTAGCTAATAGTTGGCCATGATGGACTTAAAGGGGACATTTCACAAGACTTTTTTAAGATGTCAAATAAATATTTGGTGTCCCCAGAGTACATATGAAAAGTTTTAGCTCAAAATAGCATATAGATAATTTATTATAGCATGTTAAAATTACCACTTTGTAAGTGTAAGCAAAAATTTTCCATTTTTGGTTGTGTCCTTTTTAATGCAAATGTGTTGATCTCTGCACTAAATGGCAGTGTTGTGGTTGGATAGTGCAGATTAAGGGGTGGTATTATCCCCTTCTGACATCACAAGGGGAGCCAAATTTGAATGATCTATTTTTTTCACAAGTTGCAAAGAATGGTTTACCAAAACTAAGTTACTGAGTTGTTCTTTATCACATTTTGTAGGTTGATGGAAGCACTGGAGACCCAATTATAACACTTAAACATAGAAAAAGTCAGATTTTCATGATATGTCCCCTTTAATATATAAAGTTGTATGGTTGATGTTTGTGATCTTTAATTGCATTTATCAGTTTATTTTCATAAATATCAAAAATCTAAAGTGTGTATTATAGCGGACAGTCACAAAACCAACTGTACAGTGTTTATGTGCTTGTTTTTTGCCTGTAAGTCATTCCATTTAAATGCTGTTAAAAGTTGAAGGGGTGGTTTCCCGGACAAGGATTGGACTAGTCCTAGACTAAAATAAATGTAAGAGCTGTCCAAACTGAAAACAACTTGCACTGACATCTTAAAATACATCAGTGCCCTTTGTTTTGCATCAAAATGCACACAAGTATTGTTTTTAGTAAGGCATGTTTGTTAAAACTAGTTATATTTTCTTAATTAAAGTCCTAGTCCTGGATTAAGCTAATCTCTGTTTGGGAAACCACCCCTATATGTGTATATTAATGTGTAACTTGAGAGATGGTCCCTAAATTCACTATCAAATTGTCAATTACTTCCAAATCTATTTCAGCTCGAGCGAATCCCTGATCCAAGTAAAATCAAATTTGTTTATCCGTGCTAATTTTGCTAAATATGCTTTTGTTGTCTACAAAGCTTTAATCACATCACAAGAATACAAATTTTGTCTTGTTATGTTGAGATCACAAAAAAATGTAAGTCGTGATCCTGACAAAACAAGCAAGCAAAAATAATCACAGCCTCTCTCGGCTTCTGTAATAAACAAAGTGAAGTGGATATGTTTTTTTCTACATTGGTATACAATATGTGACTTTGAAGCACCAATTATTTCAAGACATGATTCAAGATACAATAACAGATTCTGCGAATGGCAGCAAAGCTATACTGTTAAACTTTTCATGCAAGCCAAATACAGTTAATTATGTCCAAATATGCAACAGTGACCGTCACTTAACCGACAAATGATGTAATTAAAACATAATGATATCATTTCCCTAAAGTGTGTCTGACATTCAAATAAAGGAGGGAGTGAAACACAAATCCTATTAGATTTGCTTAATCCATGAACCCAAGCACTTATCAGAGTTCAAACATTCACTGCTCTGAACTAAAATGCACAAGTAACAGGATTAAAATTGCTAAAATACATTCCACTCGACTTACACTTACTAAATGAGGCAAATAAAGAGGATTATACGAAATTCAAAAACGTATGATGGACTGGTGAATAAAAAAAAGAAAAGCTATAGACATAGATAAACCCAGTTTTATTAACTGAATTGGTGCAGTTCAAATGTTTTTTTGATATAACCTTTGTCCAAAATGATTACAAACTTATATCTGCAGTCCACGGTGTATCATGGTACTTGTTACTAAAAGTTTTGAACATTGTGTATTGATGTTTTGAAGGCAGTGAACACCCACTGAACGGGCCAGGAACAAGAAATAAACAAGTTCATTTTTCATCATCCGTCGCCTCTTTCACTTGTATCACAAGGTCCGGCATCAATCTTTATGAGTCCAGTGCTGGATTGTCTGTATAGGTAGGTAAACATGCTCCATGATGAAAAGGAATATCAGGCCCGTAATGATGTCAGTATTGTTGTAGGAGATTTCTTACTTGCTCAGCCTTTTGTTTTCTTTTTCTTCCCCTCTGTTTGCCTTATTCTTTTTTTCTCTCTCTCCACATAAATATTTCATGTCAATATACTGATGCACTGGCACTACAAGATCAAAGGCGAAACAAATTCCCGCAATGCGACATGTTCTCATATATCATCGGTTGCATTTCCGAAATCATTTTATACAAAGTTCATTGCATGTTCAAAGAATTATTCCCAGGCAACACACATACTGTTAAACTGTATACCACTGAAATTCACTTTGGATAACAGTGTTTGCCAAATGCATGAATTTAATTTACAATATTTTTTTCTTTTTGTTTAGCATCATTTGTTTAGCTTTGAACAATAGTAAGTCTAAAACTTATTTGACTAAAGGGCGGTTTCCGGAAAGGGCTTTTCCTAGTTTTTTGGAAGCCATGTTTGTAAAAACTGCTTAAACTGTCTAGTCCTGGATTAATCCAAACCCTGTCCGGGAAACTGCAACTAAATGTTTACACATTTAAAAGATAAACTTCAGGAAGGCCCTACAGGCACACTGAAAAACTGATGAAACGAGTATGAATACTGAAACTAGAATATGATGACCTTAGTTTGGCTCAGAGCCAGATGAACAGGCATCACTTATTGTTAAACATATAATAAGCTGGTTCATAATGTAAAAGGCCAGTGAACCAGATTGAATGTAAAATGTATTTTAATGGTTGAATGCTGCGATATTGATTTCTTTCTAATCTTACATTTTTAAACCGTGGCAGACATCTCATGCATACAAATACGGTACATATACAAGTTTGCATTAACCTTTTTTGTTGTTGTTGTTGTTTTTTAGACTTCATAAGCATTTCATGAAAATGATCTTTATATGATTGTATAATTGTATTATTGTGTGTTTATGACATACCTGTTTGAGTACCAACCCGAACTCTTGTTTCTTGTAACTGATGCTCACCTTGACAGCATAAAGTTCTCCTGAGACCCTTGGGCAGGTTCCCATGCCTAAGGCAAAGCTGGGAGTGATAACTCACACTGAAAAGCATTTTAGGGCGTACATTACTGGACTGCAAAGATTGCTACGTCTGTCTCTGGGTCCAGTGCACCAAGACAATTACTAAAGTAAGCCATGCATATCAGTCATCTATTGGCCTAGAGTCCTCACCTCTAATACACGCTACCAATAACCTTCTAACTAATTCAAGTCTACGTGAAACATCGCCATTGCGCTTATACCGTTTTAGAGCTTGTTTTTCTTTTAAGACAGACCTTAGCAAACATGAATAAATAATGTCACTATCAGAAAAAAAGGTACAGAAGTTTTGTCACTTGGACGGTACCTTTTTAAAAAAGGACCAGCGTGTACCTTAGAGCAGTGGTTCTCAAACTGGGGGCCGTGGCATTACATTACATTAGTAATTACATGTACATAAGTACATTTATTTATCATAACTGTAATTAATCCTCAGAAAATATTCATTTGTTTTGTTTAATGTTTTATGTCATACTTGTACATATTCTTTGGGCGGGCGTGAAGGGACGCACGGTACACAAGGGGTGCTAAAAAGTTTGAGAACCACTGCCTTAGAAGTACCAATATTTACCTTTTAAGTACTTTGTGAAAAGTTATTGCCCCAGTGACAACTTTTGTACCTTCTTTAGATGTTTTCTGGCTCTTTTTACACTTGGCAGACACTTCATCTAAAGCAACTTAAAAGATTAGTCCATTTTCTTTACTCACCACCATGTCATCCAAAATGTTGATGTCTTTCTTTGTTCAGTCGAGAAGAAATTATGTTTTTGAGGAAAATATTCCAGGATTTTTCTCATTTTAATGGACTTTAATGGACCCCAACACTTAACAGTTTTAATGCAGTTTAAAATTGCAGTTTCAACGGAGTTTCAAAGGACTCTAAATGATCCCAAACGAGGCATAAGGGTCTTATCTAGCGAAAAGATTGTCATTTTTGGCAAGAAAAATAAAAAATATGCACTTTTAAATCACAACTTCTTTTCTTCCTCTGGCTGTGTGATGCGCCAGCGCGACCTCACGTAATTGCGTAATGACGTGGAATGGTCACATGTAACATATATGAAACGCACATTTGCTGACCATTTAAACAATAAACTGACACAAAGACATTAATTAGAATCATTCCAGATACAACAACGTTGGAACGGTCCTCTTTCTCCACACTTGTAAACACTGGGGCGTAGTTTCGATACATCATCTGTGACCTGTTGACGTGATGACGCATTGCGTGAGGTCGTGCTGGCGCATCACAGGACCAGAGGAAGACGAAAAGTTGTGGTTTAAAAGTGCATATTTTTATTTTTCTTGCCAAAAATGGGAATTGTTTCGCTAGATAAGACCCTTATGCCTCGTTTGAGATCATTTATGAAACAGCAATTTTTAACTGGTTTAAAACTGTTAAGTGTTGGGGTCCATTAAAGTCCATTAAAATGAGAAAAATCCTGGAATGTTTTTCTCAACAAAAAAAAAAACAACAACATAATTTCTTCTCGACTGAACAAAGAAAGACATCGAAATTTTGGATGACATGGTGGTGAGTAAATTATCTGGATTTTTTTTTTTTAAGAAAATGGACTAATCCTTAGTTGCATTCAGTATATGCATTTTATCAGTATGTAAATTCATGGGAATTAAAGCCATGACCTTGGTATTGCTAGCAGCATGCTTTACTATTTATGCTACAGAAGACAGCTAGGAACACAAATCACTGGTAATAGTTTTTGATCAAATGTGGAAAATGTATCAGACATTGAGTGATCTTGTAAAACAATGAGTACAATGTCGTTTCTGTATGCGGGGATTTGTGCCAACCCTGACAAATTTTGGTGAATGGGAGTAATTGTTGTCCCCAGTCATTTTCAGAATGAAACACCAGTGGATTGAGGTTAATTACCAGATATTATGATGAGGAAATCAGAGGTTTTAAAAACTTGTCACCAGTCATGAGCGATTTATGTTACACCAGACAAATTCGGCACAGTTGGAGCACAGCTTTGAGTTTTCCCAGAAAATAGCAGAGAGAAGAAAGGATTAAATTTTTTTGATTTATCTGACTTTGGAATTACTTGGGCAATTAAGGACCCAAATGCTGTCCAAATACATGACTTGGTGTATGGAATGCATTAATCCACAACCACAAGAATGGTTGACATGCCATACTTTAAGTCACAGGCTGCAGCCTTTTTAAATTAAATTACTCTGATTTAATTTAAAAAATTTTTTGACGAGTAACTTATGTTGAAATGTCGAAATAAGCGCTACTTTAAACGTGAAGTGTGCCATTTTACAACGTTAAAATACTTTGTCTTATTCCAAAATATTCTGCTATTCAAAGACAACTAGGCCATGCTTTTAATGATTTTTCAACAAAAAAAAGTAAAAGCTCTGTTCTGCTTAAAGCATCCTGAAAATCTGAAATGGTAATGGCTGCGGTTTAAATCTGTTTGACTGACCAATCCATTGACTTGTAGATGTGCTTTGAGGTACGGTATTACTCCGCGTCGGGAACTTTGTTTGTATTCTTGCAATTGGCAAAGATTATCGCCACCACCTGGGCTGGAGTGTCTATTAATCAAGCTCTCAACGGAAGAATATACGGGTGTGAGGCGTTTGAAAAAATAGGTCCACAAGTTTACAACGAATGCTAAAACACCTGTTGGAACGCATCTTTTGCAGAGATTTTTGTGTGAGCATATCAGTGAACACCCCTGACCACTCACGTCTTTGTAAACGAAAGTTTAATGCATTTTAGGAAGGATTGTTCCAGTGCACCTATACACACATTGTATAGGTGGGAGGTAAACAACAAACACCCGAAAATTCTCGGGGCAGCCGCATATGTCGAAATTTCAGTCAAAACCATTCTATTTCATCATAAACAATCTGAAAACAGGGCTTTAAGTGTAAAATACAGAACTTGTCCTTTAAGTCTTGACCCCGCCCCCTTGTTTCCTTGTTGATTTTTCGTTTATGCCCTACACCTGTCTGTCCTCGTTCCCTAGCTTAGTTCTCCCCTATTTAATGCCATGTATCTGCTGTCTTGTGCTGGATCGTTGTGTCTTTTGATGCCATCGTGTGTGCCATGTCTCGCCCTGTTATGGTTATATTTTGATTATTGTCATTGTTTGCCCCTTGAGGGTCTTTCGGTTATTTAATAAAAGTCGTTTTGGTTAAGAGCTGTCTGCAGCTGGGTTCTGTCTCCTCCAGTCATGACACATTGGTACCTTAAAGGTTAATACCTCAAAATGGTACATATTAATACCTTTTTAAAAGGTACCACCCCAGTGACAGCTTTTTATGCCTTTATTTCTGAGAGTGCAGATGGCTGAATGTTTATTATTTATGTTATAAACACTGTAGCATGTATATACACAGCTTGGACATTATAATTAAAAATGTCAGTTCAATTCAAATGTATTTTACAATTTTGCATTGTAGCAAAGCATCTGTACACTAAATACAGAGAGGTACAGGCAAATGTACAAATAGGCTTAGGAAAATATAGTATTTTTTACAAATTGCACATACTTTAGCAGTACCAATTGCAAAAAAATATCCAGCCGTAGTAACAGCACTACCAAACAATCACGTTTATCAATTTTTTTCATAGTGTACTAACTGTACTAACTGTAAAAATCTATTAGCTATTAGGCAACTATACATATCAAAATTTCACCGAAACCACAAACGTCAACATTTAAAGACAACAGTGAAGCCAATATATGAACCCTTTCCTTCTAAGAATATTCCCTTTGGATGCAAATGGGCTACAAAATCTTTCACAACATTGGACAGCGGGGAATATCCTCTAGTCTAGCAGCGAGAACATGATGGTCAATAGGGACGTAAGTACCACCTAATTAGGATTAATATCTCACTCCATGCCGACCCACAATAAAAATATCAGCTCTCGGGGGACATGAACTAAATCCGACAGGACCAGAAAGCATTCCGGCTCTTCCACGTTGACCCAGAAGTATCAAGACAATTCCAGGGTTGTCATTTTTTGCCCTGCTCTGCATGGCAACGTATAACTAATGGAGGTCTGAGGACAGCTGTGCACACAATTAACTAAGCTAATGGTTAATCTCAGTTACCTCTTTAACCATGGGATGGGGCAAAAGTTCAGCCGCGGCACATCTGAATGTGTCTTGTTTGAACATCACGTTCCCAGATTGAGGGACCGAGGGAGTTTGCCCTGAACACTTGGCATGCCGAGCGAGAAGCTGGCAGGGACCATACTGAAGGCAAATAGCAAAAGAGACAGGTTAGACTTAATTTTCTGTTATCTAGCTGGATCTTCACACACATTCATTTACCCGTTTGTACAGCTGGGTATTGACCTGACAGAGGACCTGTTGCTTTGGGCCTTGGTCCGCAACCAAAGGGAAGACTGCCAGGGCTTGGACACCAATACCACATGGTCCCATTTGATCTGGTACTGTAGGTCCCACACCTGTTCCACAATGCCTCTTTAAGAAACCTCAATAGTACAACAATTTAATGGGTGGACCACAGATTTTAAGCATGGACCGCATCAAATCAATCATTCAATGTGCCGCATCCATAATACCAGGAAAGAATGTATACTGAGAAGGTTTAAGCTTTGTAGATAAAAGCCCAAAGCTCTCCCTGTGGACTCAGTGTGGGAACATTAGTAGAAGTGTCATAAACAGTGTTGTGCGTTAATTGTCAACCCATCCCTGCAAAGTTAATTACAAGCACCCAGGGCGAGTCGGCGGTCGATCACACCCCTTTTCTCCAACTCCAAAGTGTCACCTCTCATTTCATTCTCCCAAACATTTAAACGGTGCACCGCAGTTGTTGTCTTTGCAACTCTGCGTCAATGTCAAAGCGCGCCACAAACATTTCAATTGTTCAGCTTCCCCCCACGTTTAGCCCAAACCTGGCTGTGCATCACATTTCCACAAACTTAATTATGGGCCTTAATTACAAGGATCTCGGGGAGTTTGACTGAAAGTCAAATTACAAAGGCAACAAAACACACGCTGAATTGAGGGAGTACTTGACAGGGGTCATTAAACCGTCATTCACATTCAAATGTCCGGAGCGTTACGAAATCGAGGTTTGGGATTCGGCACTTTGACTCTCTCTTCTCGGGATGTTTGCTCAAGGCCTTTGTGGTGGGTTTGAATAAAAGCCTAGTGGCCTTTCTCTGCAGGTCATGAGAAAAACAGAAGTTAAACCAGCATCTCTTCCACCCACCTATGGGCGCAATTACCATATCACTTTATTTTTGTGAAAGAAAAGCTATTTAAATTGTATCACATACTTTTAAGGGGCAGGCATCTTTCCAAGAGACAGACAGAACCATAATATGCACACTCATACAGTACAGATTACTTTAGAGCAAAAGTTGGAGTTGGTAAAAAATCCTTAGGCATTTTTTGATTAACCCCATGTAGTTTTACAGAATGATTTTTATAATTATCTTTTAAAACATATTGTAAATGGGTACCTTCATTATTAGAGTGGTTTACCGCTATTGGCTATATTCCTCTCAAGTCTTCAGGCATGTTAACGGATACATTAAGGAGAAATCATCTTCAAATGGAACGGCAAGCCAACTCTGTGATGATTGAGCCATTATGTTTTAATTGGTGGAATATTAATAATGAAAGAAACATGCCTATAGGGAAATTCTCAGTGGAATATTAGAAAAATAACATCTCTATTCTAAATTATCAATCAGTTCCCTTCAACTTTCTTTTTGAGTTGAAAAAAATAACACAATAGGCAAAGATTAAAACAGCTTTTATCATTGTACAGTCCCTCCAGAAAAACGTCATTATGCGATCACATGATTTAACGCGTAAACACCCAAAGTCCGCATGTTAATGCGGGGCCACATTTTTTCAAATACGCTGCACTTTCACAGCAGAAATTGTAGATTTCCGTGCAGAAAATATGCTGGGCTTGCATGATTACATAATTCCTGCATTTTCGTAGGAAAAATCACATATATCTTAGCAGAAAGTGGAAAAATTTTGCATTTACTTTACACAAGCGCAGCCATGTCACCTGTCGCCATGGGAACGTTATGAAGTGACGTGATTATGTGACGTGAACATCAGTGAAAAGCTGAAAATGCCGCAAACAGTTTTTGCAGGTTCTCGCAGCTTTTGCAAGTTACCACAATTTTATCGCATAAAATTGCATAAATATCCCGCATATTCCATCGCATTTTTTAAGAAAACGTGCCCAAGATCAAGGATTTTAATGGAAGGACTGGTTGTAAATGTGGTGTTATGTTGTTCCTGTAGCTCAAATGGGAGAGCATTGCGATAGCATTCCAAAGGTTGTAGGCTTCAAACCTTAGGAACACACATACTGTAATGATAAAATGCGCCCTAAATGTACTGTAAATCGCTTTGGATTAACGTGTCTGGCAAATGCATAAATGTTAATTTTGAACATCTGAACATCAGTCAACACAATTGCTGAGTATTTCTACATAAAATTGGAGTTTCAAAGACCGAATGAAAGCGAGGTTTGAAATTGCATTTCACAATGTGACAAACATCTAACCAATCACATTCAACAGCAGTGAATCAGTACTTTGAGCCATAGATGTGTATGGATGCACATGATTTCAAATCAACATATATTTTTTAACTTGTAAATAATTTTAACTTGTTTTTATAAGTTATGTCAACCAAACGTCAAAGTTAAAATAGTACTGGAGGTTAAATTGACCTGCAAAACCAAGTTGTTTTAACTTCATGCTGCATTTTCTTTTTACATTGTAGCTGCTGCTTCAGCTCTACTTCTGCAACACGAGCATGCTTTGCTTACATTTGCACTGTAAATGCTCTAATTTGTTAACATCAGCGTTAAAAGAGTAGTGCTGCAAATGCATTGTGAAACTGGACTTGGCAGCAGTGTGTCAGAAACTTTCGACTGTAGCATCTATGTCCTGTACATACAGTATGTACAGTATCTATTGTCCCAGCTGGCACTAAAAAGTGCATGCGTGGAATAATTAGCATATTCATATCGATGGTCCGCATATCTAATCAGCATATTCGTGGCTTTACGTATTCTAAATGAGAAAACATGCTACAAGTCTTATGAGACCAGTGCATTTTCTCACTTACATACAGTATGTTTGCTCAAAATGTGATGTATACAATAGATACTGTATATACTTATACAGTATATGGACCTGCTACTTCAATAGCTATCAATTATGTTTAAAAATCATTCCCAGACTCTCTTTTGGGCCCAAATTCTGAAACGCAACCACAGCAGTTGCCATAGTGCACTCCTTATGCCAATAAATTGCCTTTTTCAAACAAGGCAAGCTTACAATTCTGATGCAAGCGTGGTAGGAACAAAGTATAAAAACATAAAATAAATATCTCATGACAGAGAACAGATGCATACTGTGGCATTAAAACATCAGTTAGCCTTATTTTGCTGGAGTAATTGGCGCTGGAATTTATTGTGCTGTGACTTTTGTGGTGGGCTGACAGGCTGACGACTTTGGTCAAAGTAAAATAAACTATGCAGAGTTTAGCAGTTGGGAAAGTCTTGGATGTGGCGTGTCGCATTCCTCTCCAGTGACTTCGCCCTTATGCTGCAGTCTGTTCTTATACTAACTAACAGTCTCGATAGGGCTTTATAGTACACCACATCCTTCCCACTGCCAAACAGACGTAAGAATTTTATAAAGCAGAGCTTGTGGTATATTCATTATTCCTTCAAAAAATCTCTTAAGTGCACTTAAGAGGAAAGGAAAGATAAACGGATACTGGGAGAGGCTTTCACTTTTAATTCGTATACTGTAATGTCTTTCCAGGTATCATATTTGAAGGGAAATGTGATCTCATGAACCCGTCAGAGGTTTCTTTTGCTCTGTTGTAGGTACATAGCAAATAAACATCGGGGATCAGGTGGTTATCACCTTATGTTTTTACATATAATTCAAGTGTATTCTCCGGTAACTGTTTTAAATAAAAGACACATACAGGTGTTCCCAAAGGAGCGCAGTAATCTGATTTATATGCAGCACGCTGGGTCATTACTGTACGCTTACCGCCGCAGCACCCAGGTGTAAAGCTGGAGTCTGTATGGACATAAAGCAACATGTAAAATGCATAGATCGGCATCCAGCCTGTCGACCATGAGGTGAACCGCTGCAGCACTGTCTATACTGCATCCTTTTTCAAACTGCAGAGATCCATGCTGCAGCGTCATGAGAGCGGCAGCTGGCTGACCCAGTTTTACAGCTCTGGTGAGAAATTGAAGTTTTTGCTCAGCACTTTTCAGGTGGCCGAGGGGCAGAAGCTAAAGTCCTATGAGACTCATCCCTCCCTCGCTTATTCTGCGTCGTACCTCTGACGTTTAGATCGCAGTGAAAGTGAGCAGTCAGTCCAGACATCTTCTTTCTTTGTATCCTCCATTGTTGTTTGTCACTTTCCTGTATAGAATTTATAATCTGTTCCCTGTGCTGTTCTGTGCTTAGTAATGAGCATAGAGGGAGTGAGGGGAGGGTGTCATTACTTTCGGGTTTTAATTTGTTTTTAATTTAAAGCAAGGGGATGTTAATTATTGTTAATTCAGTTAACTAAAGTTGTTTAAGGTTCTATAAATCTAAGATGCAAAGCTTCGGGACAAAAATGTTTGAAAAGTCCTAAATCTGTGAGTGGAGAAGGGAAGCAGCAATTTTTCCTTTCCACTCTGAGCATTATTTAATCACTCTTTTCCAACTTTAATTGGATTGCATTGTTCAAATGTGTTTTTTGTTGTTGTTTTTAATAAATCGCACAGAATTAATTTAGTTACTTAATAAAAAGGCTATTTTTATAGCGCTTTTCACAATTTTGCATTGTTGCAGAGCAGTTTTACAAGTAATATACGAAGAGCTCAGATGCAAAACCCTCTAAGTGGGTCAAAAATGCATTCAGGGATTTTTATCAGGCTTTGCTGTTTAGGTTCAGTAATTTCCCTTTAAAGGGACACTCCACTTTTTTTGAAAATATGCTATTTCTAGCTCTCCTAGGGCCCTATTTTAACGATCTAAGCGCATTGTCTAAAGCGCACAGCGCAACGTCTAAACGGGCGTGTCCGAATCCACTTTTGCTAATTTAACGACGGGAAAAATTGTTTTTGCCCCGAGCACATGGTCGAAAAGGGTAGGTCCTATTGTAATGGGAGTATTTTGGGCGTAACGTGCAGTAAACCAATGAGAGTCACAGCTCTCATTCCCTTTAAAAGCAAGTTGCGGTGGCGCTATGTCTAATCCCTATTTAGATGAC
Source organism: Misgurnus anguillicaudatus (assembly GCF_027580225.2). NCBI lineage: Eukaryota > Metazoa > Chordata > Actinopteri > Cypriniformes > Cobitidae > Misgurnus > Misgurnus anguillicaudatus. The sequence continues at coordinate 19,013,849 of NC_073354.2, forward strand.
GGACTTTGTAAACTGAAAAACTAAGCGGAGGTAGAAGATCCCCACTTTAAGATTAAGGTTAAATAATTGTGTTGTTTTTCCCTTATATTTAAATTGTTATTTTTTTATTAAAACCTTTAAAACCCGTTTTCTTTTAGTCATGGAAGTAAAAAGCAGGCTTGTAATTGCTTTAAATGTTTGGCTATCCAATATCATCAAAAAATAATTTACAAGTATGTAAGATAAGGTTTGTACTCTAAAAATACTTTATTTGTAACAAACAGGAGATAAAGAAATTACAAACGGCTCTCCTCACGCACTTTGGACAGCGGTTTTTTTAGCAAAGAGTTTTTTTAAGCATTACTTAGAAATGTTTCTCATCTCACCATATCCACAGGTACAGAGTCATCATACAATAAATCCGTGAGGTAGCATTAAAAAAAAACATTTAAAAACAGACGCATTTGTTTAAAGCAAAGCATTTATTTACTTATCAGGCTGCAGGTAAAGCAGCTCTTTGCGCCTTCTAACGTCTCATAATCAGTCCTCATTTATAAATATGTCCAAGAGACTCAATAATAATCTCTTAAATTCAATCCTTTAATCTTTCATATTTAAAAGCATTCTTGTGCTGCTGCGCATTTATGTACTTTGTGATAAGCAAACCCGCGTTGTCCTCCCGTTTATAGGCGCATATTACTAATGCGCTCTTTAAATAACATAAAACATATTGCGCCATTGACTTAAGACTTTAGACCAGGTTTTTGTTGGTCAATGGCGTAGTCTATTTTAGTTGCCTCAAAATAGCAACGCGCCAACAATGCGCCTGAACACACCTCGTTTTTCAGACCAGAACGCCCATGGGCGCAAAGGGGGCTCAAATGCATTTGCTATTTAAACAACGCGGCGCTAAACGTGAAAATTAGGGTGGAAACTAGCGAAAGACACTTGCGTCACGCATTGCGCTGCATTGCGCCGGGTGTAAGATAGAGCCCCTAGAGTTAATAATTAGATTCTTACTGTTTTGAAATCCATTCAGCTGATCTCCATGACTGGCGCTACCACTTTTAGCATAGCTTAGCATAATCCATTGAATCTTTTTAGACCATTTAGCATTGCCCTCCAAAATAACCAAAGAGTTTGTATATTTTTCCTATTTAAAACTTGACTCTTCTGTAGTTACATCGTATACCATGACAGACGGAAAATTAAACGTTTTCTAGTCACATATGACTAGGAACTATACTCTCATTCTGGTGTAATAATCAAGGCGCAATGATATTTTGCGGAAGCCGAAAATAGTCCCCTTAGTATCTTTCAATAGCAATAACTCTTTCGTTATTTTTTATCGTGATGCTAAATGGTCTAATCAGATTCAATGGATTGTGCTAAGCTATGCTAAAAGTGCTAACGCCAGACCCGGATATCAGCTGAATGGATTCCAAAATGGTAAAAATCAAATGTTAACTCTAGGGGAGCTGGAAAATTGGCTTTTTTCAAAAAAAAGTGGAGTGTCCCTTTAATGGCATTGAAAAAGTTATTAGTCAGTAATTGAATGTTTCGCTACAAAACCCTCCAAGTGCATGTAAAAATATACATGTCTAAAAAAAGTCAACAGTCACTCTTCACTGTCCTTTCTGAATAAATTTACAAGGCTCAAAAATTCAGTCAATATTCGAATATATTCAGTAAACCCTCTTTTAACTGGTTAAAAACTCTTGAACCTTGACATATGCGCCGTCATTTATCTAATTCGTCTTATGTGCACTGAAATAGCAACTTGGATGAAAAATCATTAATGGATTCAACAAACTGGCATTTCTGAATGCCTGAGGCAGTGATTTATGGAATTTAAAGCAAAAATATTTGATGAACGTATAAAACGAGCATTTGGTCAATATCATTATCTCATTTTTTGGATGGCATTTAGCAGCTTTACCATCTGAGCTCTTCAGATATTTGTAGGAATACATAGTAGGGTGAATTGCCCTAAGGTGGGTCAATTTTCTATTATAGACTTCTTTGAAATGTGCTTCCTAATTAATTATTTCTCCACACTCATACATGACTGGACATTTGAGAGGTCATGTTTTTTTGTGATGTCATAGTTTCACTGGCATTTATGTATTTTGGGGGACCTACAAACTAGAGGTCTTCACGGGTCCACTTAGATCTGAAAACCCAAGGTCCGACCCAAGACCCAATCGGGTTTGGGTCTAGAAGTTTCATGTGTGCCTCGGACACGGGTCGGGTAAAATAATAGTGGCATCGGGTCTCGGGTAATTTAAAATGAATGTGTTTTTGCCGAACCGACTTGAAGACCCGAACTCTCAAGTGTGTACGCGTCTATGTCCTTTTCAAACATCTCATCTGTTTGCCAAGAGCGCCTGCAACATTGTGTGGCTGGCGGTAGGTTCATTTTCGCTGAGACAGACACGTTAGTCAATATAAAATGTACATTTTAGTCGGAGCCGATGGTGTAGTGGACAGTGCTCCGACACATGGTGCAGACGCACTTCTGGCGACCCGATTTCAAATCACGGCTCGAGGTCCTTTGCCAATCCCATACCCCTTTCCTTCACCCTATACTTTCCTGTCACCCCCTCAATTACTTTCTGTCCAATAAAGGCAAAAATAACCCACAAATATTTACATTTTAGCGATTACCTTGGTGTCGTCGTCAGATAACAAATTGAGCAGCGGGCCAAATCGGTTGCGAGACCAGCTGGGTTTCTTTCGGTCTGACTGCTGCGTGCGGGCTGCAGACTGAACACATGTCGGTGACACATGTCGGACTCGTGTCTAATTTTCTCGGCTACATTCCTTTGGACACGAGAAGACCTCTACTACAAACACTAGACCGTATGTATCCCATATGACGCAGTGTCAGGCAATTCACCCTATTTATGGTAAAGATTTTAAGGGTACATTTCCTAAGACTTTTTAAGATGTCAATTAAATCTTTGGTGTCCCCAGAGTACATATAGATAATTTATTATAGCATGTTAAAATTCCTACTTTGTAGTGCAGGTTAAGGGGCGGTATTATCCCCTTCTGACATCACAAGAGGAAACAAATTGAATGACCCTTTTTTCACATGCTTTGAGAGAATGGTTTACCAAAACTAAGTTACTGGGTTGATCTTTTTCACATTTTCTAGGTTGATAGAAGCACTGGGGACCCAATTATAGCACTTAAACATGGAAAATGTTAGATTTTCATGATATGTCCCCTTTAATAGTTTTATTGCCATTTTTTAAGATTTGAAATAGTGATACGTACTGTGAATTTAATTGTCTGTAGGCTTGTAATTGGGCCTTTACAGGGTCAAGTTCACACTCAGGTTACTTAGATCAAATTCATAGTGCTATTTAAGCATGGGTATCAAAATTTTCATAAGATCTACAGTATATCAGCAATTATTGTACTTAAGTAAGTGTCTGTGGGGTTGTATTCGGACCATTATGTTTATAGTGCTTTTAATTAACATTCAATTGACAGCTCAAGTTGTTTAATAAATTATGAATGTCTGGGCAGAAGGTACATTAATAAAAGAGATACGTACAAGTATCACCAATTTATAAAAACTTAATGAAGTGTTTCTTACATGACATGTCTCTTTAAATTCTAGGGATCTCTGATTGTCTACACCTTATGATTGATTTTATTTACTTTGGTAATTGCTTTCCAAAACATTTAACAATAGAGTAATAATAAGAAATTCCTTTTAAAAATCTTACATTTTATTGACAGTTGCTTAGATTACAGTGTTTTACAAATTTACTTCATTTGGACTACTAATAGACCATGGAAAAGACATAGCAACGCTTCAACTTTAAACCAAAATGTTCTTCGCTCCAGGCAAAATCACACTCCATTCCCTTTCCACTTCACATCGCTCACGAACTCTGGCTAAGGTGCAAACTCCATGCTGAGCTTTTGAGCCAAGCTAAACTATGATTGAATAAAGTCCAAGAAATAATCAAATGAAGTCATCCCAAGGATTACACAGAGGCGCGTCTTTAAAAAGAGCCCCGTCCCTTGTCTTAAACCTTTTGTAGTGGTGGGCTTCCACGAGGAAAAACAAGGCTGTGTAATTATATTTCCTGCAGACAGGCTGAGTGTGCCTTTGACAAAGGGCCGATTCTCTTGGAGACATTTGAGGAACGTTGGGGATCCTGGGCTAATTATCTCAGTTCTGCCAGGTTGTGGGGGCGCTGGGACACCCATCTCATTGGTCGACTCAGTCAGAATAGCTTGAGATTAGAGCGAGGTGAGAGGGAGGTGGAGTCCGCCCCTGCAGTGGAGAAGACCATAATTGAGGTCATTGCAAATTTTTGAAGGAATCAAGCACAAACGTTTGGGTGGCGGACAATGAAGCTCTCGGTTTGTCTCCACACACAGTTTGGCAGTCTTCTATGGCATTGTTACCCTCGCCTTCATTTAATTTCCCAGCAGTCCGCTTTAGATCACACTGTCTTAAGTCTCTAGATGTAGCTTTGAAAAGGCTATGAAAGAAGTGCATGCTGGGAGCTGGGACCCTGGGTCCTGTCTATGGTCAGCTATTATCCTCTCTTTTGTTGACAGCTTTAGGAAAGAGGTGGTTTCGTTGCGGGCATATTTTAATATTCTCGGTTAAGGCTAATTTGAAATGGGTTTGGAACCCATCAGTGAGCTTGACATCTTCATTCAACAGCCTCTGCCAGATTTACAGCTCTCCAGCGGCCGACAGCAGCAGGTCATGCTGGTGCTGAGCTCAGTGGTCTTGCCAAACCTGACCTACTAAGCTGTACAACAGTAATGAGCTGGAAGCTCATGCAAGCGAGTTAATGCGCTTTTATTGTCACAGTTCACCTTTTAGAGCTGTGATGCCATTCAACCCACCTCCAACCTTAAATGAAAGTTGACAGAGGAGAAGTCACAGTGAAATCCCCCAGAGGAAAATAGGTTGTCAGTGGGCTGCAATGTACCTGACAGATGAAACAATATGACAAAGATAAACAGCTTTGGGACACCAATAAAATACTATTGGAATTTTAAATTTTCATAAATCGTGTTTTTCTTTTTTGTCTATTTTCTGTCTTTCTTTTTTTTCGGATTGTTGGTGAGTTTAACATAGCTCAAGGATAGAGTGCTGAGAAAATGACGAAGTGGCACCTCGATACATCACCACCCCCTTTCCAAACATTTTATTAATGATTTAGCCCAGTCTGGAGCTTGGAGACTCAACTCCCACTCTTTCTAGCACACTGAACTTTACTCTAATGCACTATTGATTTATCATAATGATTTGCATCAGCTGGATCACAAATATATGCTTTTCTGAAGCCGGTTAATGGGATTTGTACGAAAACTGCAACGTCTCATCAAATAAACAACTTCTGAAACGTCCCAGAGATGCATTTCACATCAGTAAGTATATTTGCTTCGATTAAGTCAAGCTGATAGATCATTGATTATTTATGTTAGTTAGCAGAATATTTTAGAGCGTAGCACTAACAACAAACCGACATTAATATTATGTTGGCTACTGCAAGTTATTTATATTAAGTGCTGGTTACTGTGGATCATGTCAAAACAAAGCATTAGTTACCATAGTAATCTTTTGACAACATCATAAATCATCAACACGAAATAGAACCCCCCCCCCCAATAAATAACTTGCATTACAAATTTAATAGCATAATAGACTGTTAAATGCACTTTGGACTGGAAGTATACTAATAGTGTAGATTCTGCAGCTTATATGTTTCAAACAGAGATGGCGATAGAGAGGCTAAATTCAAATCTACTAGACATGCTGTTTTTGATTCTCTTGTTAATCTGATGTCACACTAACAAAGCCCTGCACAGATCCAACAACTGACTGTTTAACTTTACTCAAAAGCTTGTCCCAGACTGTATTCGTAGGAATCAGATATATTTTTCCGAAAGCAATCGCTAATTTGCATTTAAAGGTAGACTTCACAGTGAAAAGAGCACTTTTTTGCTCCCACCCAAATAGGGGTATTTTGGACATGCTATAACAAATGATCTGTCGGGTATTTGAGCTGAAACTTCAAAGACACATTCTAGGCACACCTGAGATTATACATCTTGTAAAAAGGGCCCTTTAAAAGATTGCAGCTTTAAGAAATAATGGATTTCAGGTAACAATGCAAACATTCATTATCCTTTATGCTGAGTTTACACCAGCCGCACTTCAGGAGTCAAAATCGCGTCTACCGCGCCTAGTTTGCCGCTTGAACAGTTTGAATGCATTCGCGCATGTAGAGCGGAGTAGACGCGTGGAAAAAGCAAGCATTTGATGCGCTTCAGAGGCAAAATCTGCTTCTTGTGGGAGGGGAAGTGCTATGCGGTTGTCTGTTTGCAAGATGACTGATGGTAATTGTGCATTTATCGAGAGAGTTACTGGTTTGTATTTGGTAACCTTACTATAGGGGGAAAATAAACGGCGCGGGTCGATAAAGAAATGTGTATTTACAACTTACCAGGTTGCCGGATGTCCTCACTGACACTCTACCAAGCGAGGGAGGTCATTTTTATTCCTGTCTCTATAGAAATAAGAACTTGTGTCGTATAGCTCCCGGTGACTGCTGCGGACAATATCAAGCATTCCTTCATGTTGAATGAGTGACTCTGAGCAGGGCTGCCTCCACAGCAGCAAGCAGGCTCCTGATTGGTTAACGCGGCGCAAAATTTCCGCCGAAGTTCACATTTTTCAACTTGGGCGTCAGCCGGCAATTCGCTTCAAACACAAAATGCACAAAAAAGCACCATTCGCGCGTACCGCACACAACGCTCAATTCACGCACAACGCTCAATTCGCGCCTTTCGCACAGGCTAGACGCGGGAATGAAGTGGAAATGCGTCTTCCGCGAAGCGCCAAATGCCTCATCTGCGCCGCAGGACCTCCAGACGCGCGTCAACGCATCTTCACATTGACTTCACTCACGCTTCACGCCTCTACCGCGGTTGGTGTAAACGCAGCATTAGGCCGATTCTGAATGCAGCGTTACAGATAACGACACAATTATTGTGATCTGATGAATTATTGCAAACCTTAAAACATCACTCTATAACTTCAATACAAGTACCTTATAAAGCTCAGTGAAATGCTAAAACATGCCCAGTTTTTACATGCCCATTCTTCTATATCAACATGGAAGGAAAGTTGATCTTGACTTCCTGTTCATGCGGACATTAATAAACTACTATTGCTAATAAACGAATTGTTACAAAATGATAATTGTTAAGCTGTTTGAAAAAATCAAACTTGAACGACTATGTTTGAGCGATATGCACAATCGCTGCAACTGTTTTGTGAATTCATCCAAAAATGTCCCTTTTCATCTCTAGAGCACCTACAACAGAAACAAAATTACACAGCTCAAAAAAAATATGTAATGTAACCTCAGACGAAACCTTCCAAATAACTGTTTGATTGGTTTTTCGTCAGAAAACCGAAGCATGTAGAGACGTTGAAGCCATAAAATGTTTCCTTAGCAGTATTTTGTTGTTGTTGCAATCAGATTGGAATGTATTTAATTTGAGGCTCATGGGGTGAGCTGTAATATGTATTCGTATAATTAAGCCAACTCCTGCCAACAGGACAGCGATGTGCGTTCCACATCCAGCTGTCTTAAAATGCGTCTCCATAAAACCACGATTCTCTTGCACCCTCATCCGCCCTTGGCAAAAATGCATGGAATATTTAAGGGACATTGTCATTCCCAGCCACTCATTCGAAGCCCAAACTGTTTGAGGTGCGTCCACCTGAGTTTTTCTCCCCTGATTATCAATTGAAGAGGCGTGTATTGCAGTATTCATATGCATGTTTTCCATATCCGTGCTAGCTATGGGGATATTTAAGTCTAACGAGCGTTTTGGAACGTGCGTCCATGAACTAACACTTGACTGTTCTTACTTAAACAATATCTATCTAACCTAATGTTAAATTCTTATCGTGTTTTGTCTGAAAGCAGCACATTTTTCCATTCACTTTACATTCTGACACCTCGGCTTCGCTCTGCAGTACCCGTGTTTCAATCTACTGAGGAATTCCTCTCAACTGTAGTGGCACTGAAAGTGGTAATTGTGGGAAGAGGAAAAAATAAGAAAAAAAACAAAGTCTGTTTCCCTCATGTTTGCCAAAAGGTCTCCCGCTCCCTTCCGTGCACTCCTATCCAGAAAAGTAGGATTACGTGTCCATTGAGGCCAGTAAATCTCCAAACCCCAATTACAGCACTTTTGGTGATTTATGGGTTTATTTTAATGACACATTAAAATGCAATTAGTATTGGTATCCAATATAAACTTTAGGCCTCCAATGAAAATCCAGAACTGTAAATGACAACCTCGCTCTCTTTCCACATCGAGTGGTTGTTTGGCAGGGTGGGTGGTGATGTTTTCCCCGTTGGCTGGAATTGAACAATCCTAAATGGCTGATCTCCTAAAGCAACTAGGTTTATACTTAGTAGAGGTTTCACATTGGGGAATTTGAGCCATTGTGAGTTTATGTTATGTTTTGGTTTAATAATGGACACATTTCTAGGCTCTTGTTTGCTCAGCATGGAAACCTTAAAGGGAAAATTCACAAAAGAAATTCTGGCATTATTTACTCATTTGTTTCACAGAACCGAAAAAGGGGTTGGAGAATCACAAGTGAGTGAATAATAACAGCTTTTCTTCAATGCAGAGACAGAAGAAGCATTGACCTCAGAAACTCTGAATTTTCTCCACTTATGTGTTGGGAAACATTTTCTGTCAATAACTCCTGTGACCTACAGATGCCAAACTAAAGACTGTCTACCCGCAGAACGATAGACATCTTTACACGCGGCAACATACAGAAATAGCTCAGAGATCAGGCGATTGTGTTCAGAGATGCCTCACAGCATACTGATTACTATTTCTCTCTGAGAGTAGTCAGTTTCCTCAGACACAAGACTGCAAAATTAAAGAACTCTGTGATGCAGAATTGCTGCTATTATATCTGAAGAGTTTGGTTCCAAAACGCAAAAAAAATTCATTTTGACTAATTTCGGTAAAAATGTGTTTTCTATAGGAAGAAAGTGACAAGATGAAAACCACTATTTTCTGTTACGAATTTTCACATAGCATCTTTAGGTTAAAATAACATTAAAATTTCAAATCCATAATTTGATTTTCAAAAATTTAGTATAAAAACTGGTAATTTTTCGGCAAAATGCAATTAATCCATGACAAGATTTTTTTTCAAAATGCTGGAAGACTGGCGTTTATCACGCTTTGGTAAAAAAAGGGAGAAAGAAGACAGAATAACACGGCGGATTTCGGATTTTCCGTAAAATTAAGAATTTACTTTTTAATACTGACCTGATACAATACTGATTTTGATGGTAACATTTTTTTTTTAATGCCGTTTATCGCGTTTTGGAACCAAACTCTTCATATGTTCTAGTGATGGGAAGTCCGACTCTTTTTGTGAATCAGTTCTTTCGGACAGTTCGTTTCAAAGATTCACCAGTTCTTTAACGTACTTTACGTAATGACGTCATTCGTATCTAATTCTATCATTCAGGAGGGTAAAATACATTTAAAAAATTCAAAAATTCCAACTAAAGCACATTTAAAAACTTTTAACAGAAATCATGATCAAGCTCATAGCAACTTAAAATATAATCTGCACACACACACTTAACAAATACATTTTAGTCAAAACAGTGTTTAATATAATTAGCTGCTCCATGCATATTTCGCGTAAGTTTTATGGTAAAATTAAATAAACTTACTTCATGTCTGTCAATCATCTTAGTTCATGTAGGCTATAGTATTAGCACAGCAACTCACTGATGTCCGTAGCGTTTGGATCACGCTAGCTCAGTATCCACAGTTCTTTGATTAGTTCTTTAGATGCGTCCGATAGAAACTGTTCTTAAATCAGTGACTGGTGACTCCATAAATGCAGCAACCTGTTCCTGACTCGAGAGTCGCTGTATCGTGCTTTTCAGTAACACATGTGCAGTATTAACAGCTCATCAAGTCGGACACGTCCGATAGAAACCGTTCTTGATTCAGGTATTCATTTTATCGGTGACTCTGGAATACCAGTATGTTTGTTGCGCATGCTCAGTATCAACAAAATTCACCATGTCTCGGTTTAGTCAGTGATAGTGTTGGGGAGAGCTTCTACGAGTTAGGATACGGATTACTCTGTCTTAATTAGAATCGGAATGACTGTCGAGCACATCTGAAAGTGAGTAACTTGTGGATCATTGCTGTCTCGAGAAACAAAATTTTTAAAAGATTAAGTACGATTATGTGTAATGATTAAAGTCGTTCAATGAAAATAACCAGTTCAAAAGAACGATTTGTTCAAGAAATGGACATCACTAACATGTTCATCTCACATTGATTCTACAGTGTGAAAGCATTCAGTGAGCTGCAGAGTAAAGCAAAAGTTAAGGAAAAAGACATTTACCCACAGTGTTAAGGTTTCTTTAAGAGGGCGAATGAAATCAGAACAGACAAATGAAATAAGACATGAGAGAGTCAACAACAGATGTAAGAGAAGGATCAGAGATCAGCTTGCCTATGGTGACAGCCTGGATGAGAGAGATGACCCATTAGCCAACAGGCAGACTGACTCTGACATCCACTGGACTGACCGCAGATAAAGCATCAACAACAGCCTCTAATCTCAGTTCCTTTCACTTAAGATTGGCCGGCAAGCGTCTAGTTTTAACCCCCCTCCCAGTCTACACATTCACGTCGGAAGGGCTTTCGGCAGCACTTTTCCCTCTCCATCTCTCTCCCATAAACTAATTAACACGCGTAGAACATATGGCCGCAAGCACGGGGAAGTAATCATATGCAAATCTCTGAGATGTATTATAGAGGCTTCATTTTGCCTGGGATGCACGCCACGAAAACTGTCAGGACAATGCAATGAGGAAATATCCCACTCTGCTGTGTCCGTGTCCATGGAGACCAAAGAAGAATATCAATTCATGTTTCTCTCTTTCTTGATAGTCTTAAGATCGTATTTATTTAGTGAAGGAAACTATTTCACCAACCACTGCACTTCACCGTCAAATATACTGTATAGTCATGTGGAACAAAAGTGTCTGGTTTATTTCAGGGTAAAATGAATTTGATGGTATACTGTAAGTGCGACGTTTGCAATTGTTCAATAATCCCACTAACTTCTTGGAATAAATTTCTTAATAAATCTCAACTACACTCTTAAAGAAAAATGTCAGGCTGTATGGTTTATAAAGGTACCTTTAACATCCACATATTATTTCCGTTGGACAAAAAGCTCTTTGTAGAGGAAAAACCATACCATGATTTTGAAAAATTAAGAAAGTAATGCTTTCCTTAAAGTCACAATGAAAGAGAAGTAGCAATTATTTTATTTTCTCTGTGGGGACGAACAGTATACCCGAGTAAAACTGCTTCTGAAATGAAAAACATAGGGTTGGACTTGAAATTGTTATTCGAGAATTTTTTGGATCGTTGGAAGTTGGGTCATGTTGCTATTTGCTGCTATCTTTTTCCAGGCTCCGCCCACTCGGCATAGCCTGTGACTGGAAGTGAAGAGAGAACGTTTTGAGGAAGTGAGGAGATTTGCGTTTTTGATTAAAGCACATGAATTTTTAAAAATGAAGCTCAATATTTGAAGGAAAATGTGTTCGCGTGGTTTATGTGTTTAAAAAAACACATTATTTTCCACATACCGTACATTTTGTAGCTCTCTTCCTAAATGCTCTGATTTTGAAAACTCATAGATTTAAAAAGCTCTATATCCCTGATTGGCCAGCTAATCTGTACGTTGTGATTGATCTAAATACGTCTAAAGTCAGCCGGAAATGTGACTCTCCTTACCATCTTTGAAAGATTCGGTCACAATGCAAAGCTAACAGGTGTTAACATTTTTGCTCGACATTTTTTTTATTAAATATGCAATTTCTGAATGCTGAAAAAACACCTGCAAGGCCTGAAAGAATAAAGCCTCAGCCAAGAAAAAGTAACGCAAAAGTAACTAAAAATTAACTTAAGCATTACTTTCTATGAAAAGTAACTAAGTAGCGAAATGTGTTACTTTTTTGGGATTAACTTAATATTATAATGCATTACTTTTAAAAGTAACTTTCCCCAACACTGGAGACGATAACTCGCGTCATCGCTTACTTTGGGGTTTGTACCTTTTGCATATCGTTAACATGTACTAATCCACACTTACACACCAAAGGAAATGTAAAATCGTGATTCGGATCATAAGTGCCCTTTAAGGTACAGTAATGTACCCAAAAATGTACAACATTGTTTAAAGTTTAGTTTACCTGACGGAACCTTAGGGTACCACTCCAGTAACAGAAAAGGTACAGTTTTAAACCTTTTTTCCTGACAGTGTGTAAATGAGGTGTGCATACATGTTGGTCTGTATCGATCCCTAAAAAACCATTAACATCCACAGAACATTTTTGTTGGATAATGGGTTCTTTGTAGTGGAAAATAGCCTCTTTGGGGAACCATAAAATAGATCTTCTGTGGCATTGCTGCAAGAACCCTTTAAGCACCTTTATGTTTAAGAGTGTAGCATTCCTCAGTCCAAAACCATCTGCCAGAAAATCAGTTGTATTACTTTTCAGAACATTCCTTCACGACCTGCACTTAATGTACCCTACGTCAACCTCGATTCTAGCAGATGTACGACACAGCTGACAGCTGTGTTAGTCACCAGAACCGCATCGACAGTCACAACCGAAATTAAGATTTCTCCTGAACAATTACCACTGAATGGAGGCCAAGAGGTTAATTTACTAATCATGGAATCTGCATAAATGAGAGCCATAATGAATTATGTAAACTTTTGGTCACGTTCACCAGATTTAAAAATGCGTAATGGGTTTCGAGATGGAATATTTGTAGATGTTGGCCCATAATATAGACACAAATTTGGAGAAATAGCCAAAGGTTGAGCTCTGGCGGTGAGCTGACTACGAAGGCAACATTTTGAAAAATCTTAAAGGGATACTCCAGACAAATATCAAAATGACACCATGATTTACTCACCCTCAAGCAATCCGAGATACACATGTTCATCATCTTTCAGACAAACACAAACATCTTTTGCGGGTAATCGATGAGATTTTGTAATAAAAAGATCCATATTTCAAACTTTATAAAATGTAATAACTAGCTTCTGGTAATGGCGCCATCTTGGACTCACGTGATTCACGCAAGAGTTTAGAGTAGTGAGTGTTCGCTGCCATGGCTATGTTGCATAGTGACTCTCCTGAAAAGCAAGGAGATTTACTAAAAAACTTTAAATGTGTTCGTCTGAAAGATGATGGACATTTGTATGTTAAATTGCTTAAAGAGCACTTATTTCATTGCCAAAAACAACGTTAGTTTGTGTATTTGGTATAATACAATGTGTTTGCGTGATTTATGGTTTTCCACATACCGTACATTATTGTAGCTCCAGATTTCACTCTCTTTGAAATGATCTGTGTCCCTGATTGGCCAGCTAATCTGTACTTTGTGATTGGCCTAAATACCTCTGACATCAGCCGGAAATGTGACGCTCCTTATCATAGATATGCATAATAAAGGCTAGATGTCTCTCCTGCGCTGCTGGCCAATTGAGTGGAACGTCCGCATTTGGCGGCCATCTTACCACAGGGCAATCGCTCACTCTTAGCATTGAGTTTTAATGGTGCAGGTACTTTTAAATGACCACAACTTGCCCCATTTTCTACCGATTTTCAAACGGTTTGGTTTGTTATAAACGTCAAAGATGTATCTATAACACTGCACTTATACTAAAAAATAACTGTTGCCTACAATCCGTGTGTATGTTGTAGTCCAATAAAAGAGATTCACGTTGGAGATGATAACTAGTGTCATCGTTTACTTTGGCGTATGTACCTTTTGCATATCGTTAACATGTACTAACACACACTTATACACCAAAGCAAATGTAAAACCGTGAATCGGACCATCGGTGCTCTTTAAGGGTGAGTACATCATGGGGTAATTTTAATTTTTTGCTTTAAGTATCGCTTTAAGATGCAAAGACCATAGTATGCAAGTAGGCTTTTTAATTTTGCCTGTTAAGATGATGCGTTTTGGACACATTTGAGGCAGCATTCCGTGTATCCTTATTGGAAAAGAATGCATTGTTATGAGTTTAGTGAAAATATATTAAATATAGCAGATGATGTTTATGATTTAATTAAACATATTTTGTTTACTTTGTATGCTGATGATTACAGATAAAAGGTTTTATATCCTGTTGCAAGTTATTATAAGGTGCTTTTGCTTGTGGATACTTATTTGTGTAGCTGTGTGTAAAACATTCCAATGCATTTACTTGGTTAGGATACTTGGTTAGGATAATTATAAGGAAGCTGCCATTGTAGACTTCAAGCCTGGAGTATGGTCTGTTTTTCACATCTACTCGAATGTACACATGGTCGAATGCACAGTTTTGCAAAGTATAGTTTATTTGACTTGTACTGTACGTGTACACAGATGTTCGACACATGTGCATTGCGACAAAATGCAGTGCATCTCCTGGGCTACATGCAGTACTAAATTCTCCTGCAGGCGCATGCACATGCGTGACCTATGTGTATAATGTACGCGGGGTTTAAAAAATCTTTTCTAAAGACGAAAATTGCTTCACACGCACTGTACGCGGACCCTCACATACGTGTAAAAAATGGACCATACTTCATCCTTTAGGCAGCATGGTGGCTCACCAAGATGTGATAACAGTTAATGCAGTGAAAACTGAGCGTTTGGCTTTTTGTAGCTTCCACAGTCCGAAATATTAAATTGTGAAGCGCAATTTCTTATCTGTGACCTCCCAAAGGTACAAGTAGAGCATGTTTTCACTGATCTGTTTAATATACTGTAACTGTATTGCTTAGGTCAGATAATAATGCTACAGTAAACCCAGAACATCATGAGCTTTGGTCAAGGGGGACGTGATTTCCCGTGATCCTTATCACTAAGCACAATACGCCACAGGTAAAGGTGACAGTAAGCTAACCTAGTTTACAATGAACACACTACATAAGGTTAGAAGGGGATATGTACACTATACATCATCAAGGCAGTTTTTCAAAGGAGGACAATAGACCGGAGGTCGACGATGCACAATGCAGCAATGCTTTTATGTTGTTGTGGAAGTGTGGAAATAAGTCAGAAACTCCAATTTATTGCAGTTCTGGTAAGTGGATTTTAGTTTTCTTAGTCCAGTCTGTAAAAGCGTTTAACATACACCCCCCGTTTTAAACATAAACCCTACATACCCAGACTTTATGAGCTCTTTGGACCACTTTGGTATAAATGCCAGCTGTTTTGAAAGAAAACATAATTAAATGTTTTCGGAAAGTGATTACTATCTATATTTTCATGAAAACACATTTGTGTTCAAAGCATAATAACAGTAGAATCTGCACAGAGTAACAGCAAATCATATAATGGCTAAAGAATACAGTGATTTATTTTGTATAGACTACCACAACCGCTTATCAATAAGCCGAAGCGCTCCTGTGTACCTATTAACCAGAAACAGCACTGATAACAATGAGAGCTACGTTTATAGTTTGACACTTGCAGCACTAAGAGCTATAATGGTCCTCCTTTGATCTTGAAGATAGCTCAATTTAGGAGGATGTTATGGCGAATTCCCTCGTGCTGTGGTGGGATTACACTGCGTCAGACCCCTGGGAGTAATCAATACTGAATCTCTGTTGTTGTCTCTTAGAACTCTGCTTCCCTTCTTAAAGTTCAGCTGTGTTCCCATTTAAACAGATCAGTAACACACTGGGACTCAATCAATGGCTTCAGTATCGCTACACCCTACAGAGACATCCGGGTATCGACCCAATCTGCTCACTGGGTGGAGCACCAATATCCAAACTATGTTTCTTTTGTTTCTTTGTTTCTTTATATGGTTTCTTTATTTGTTTCTTTCTTTCTTTCTTTCTTTCTTTCTTTCTTTCTTATTCTTTTTTCTTTCTTTCTTTTGTTGCTTGGTTAATTTCTTTCTTTGTTTCTTTATATTTGTTTCTTTATTTGTTTCTTTCTTTCTTTTTCTTTTTTTCTGTCTGTCTGTCATCCATCCATCCATCCTTCCATACATCCCCTCATGCTTCCATCCATTCATCCATCCATCTATCCTTCCATTCTCCCATGCTTCCATCCACCCATATATCTATCTGTCTGTCATCCATCCACCCATCGATCCTTCCATCCTCCCATGCTTTAATCCATCCATCCTCCCATGTTTCCATCCATCTCCATCATCCATCCTCTCATGCTCCCATCCATCCATCCATCCATCCTCCCATGCTTCCATCCATTCATCCTTTCATGCTTCCATATATCTGTCTGTCTGTCTGTCTGTCTGTCTGTCATCCATCCATCCATCCATCCATCCATCTATCATTCCTTCCATCCTCCCATGGTTCCATCCATCCATCCTTCCATCCTCTCATGCTTACATCCATCCATCCTCCCATGCTTCCATCCATCATTCATCCTTCCATCATCTCATGCTTCTATCCATCCATCCATGCATATATCTATCTATCTGTCTGTCATCTATCCATCCATCCATCGACCCTTCTATCCTCCCATGCTTTCATCCATCCATCCTTCCATCCTCCCATGCTTCCATCCATCATTCATCCTTCCATCCTCTCATGCTTCCATCCATCCATATATCTGTCTGTCTGTCTGTCATCCATCCATCCTTCCTTCCATCCTCCCATGCTTCCATCCATTCATCCATCTATCCTTCCATCCTCTCATGCTTCCATCCATATATCTATCTATCTATCTGTCTGTCTGTCTGTCTGTCTGTCATCCATCCATCCATCGACCCTTCTATCCTCCCATGCTTTCATCCATCCATCCTTCCATTCTCCCATGCTTCCATCCATCCATCATCCATCCTTCTATCCTCTCATGCTTCGATCCATATATCTGTCTGTTTGTCATCCATCATCCATCAATCCTTCCATCCTCACATGCTTCCATCCATCCATTCATCCATCCATATATCTGTCTGTCTGTCTGTCTGTCTGTCATCCTCATCCATCCATCAATCCATCTATCCTCTCATGCTTTCATCCATCCATATATTTATCAGCCTATCTGTCTGCCTGCCTGTCTGTTTGTCTGTCTATCTATTTATTTAGTCTTCTTTCATGCTCTTTTTTCTTTCATTCTTTTATTTTTCATGTTTTTATTTTTCCTTTGCCTTCCTTTGTCTGTCTGTCCTTTGGTTTTTGTGCTAATTTGTATTTTTGTTCTGTATGTTTTCTTTGTCTTCCTTTTTGTCTTATTATCCATCAGCCTGTATGTCTGTCTGTCTCTCTGTCTGTCTGTCTGTCTGTCTGTCTGTCTATCATGCTCTCTTTTGTGCTTTCTTTCTTTCATTTTTTCATTTTCTCCTTTTCCCTTTAACTTTCTTATTCCTTAGTCTCTGTCTGTCTTTCTTTTTTTCTTTCCATTGTATGTCTATCTTCCTATCTCTCTCTGTCTGTCTGTCTATCTGTCTGTATGTCCATCCATCTATTCTGTCATCCATCTTTGCTTCTCTAAATTCTATCCAAACCCTTTGAAGCACATTTGTCAAATGACCGTCTCATTAATATGAGTGGGTACTTGTTACGTTACAGTAAGCTGTGATTATTTGCTGCAGTTGAGTTATTATCAGCTGGGTTTATCAGAGCAGCATCCAAACATCTGTTAGCGCCTCTGTCACCACTGCAGATAAATCATTTCATATTCAAGAGTCTCTCTGCCGTTTTCCTGCATGTCATTCATTCGGGCTGATTGTTGTGTGGTTTGCAGAGCGATATGTGATTACTGACATGGGAAAAAACAAGGCAATTGCACAGGGATAGGAATAGCAGTAAGAAATCGTCAAACAATTTCGTGCCAATGCACCAGATGTCTTTCTCAGTGATATTCATGACTGCTGTTCAGCAAGAATGAAATTAATCAGTTTGGGTTGTCATCCATGCTTAAACTTTACACGGTCATTTGGAAAAATCCAAGGAGTGCGTCTGCCCAGTTCGATTTATAATCAAAGGAACAGATTTTCAAATGATTCCCAGAGCATGCCTTATGGCCATTATTGTGATGCATGATTAGTTCAACTTCTGGGGTCATGTGTTGAAAGATGATCAGAATTGATGTACAGTAACTAATAATGAGTTAAACAGTGCTGAAACATTTTAAATACTTTAATAATTATTTCATTATACATGTGAAATTGATAAGAAACATGATATTGTCTGCATTCTTGTATGTTTTGTATTGTGTAGCTTTATGTAGCAATGTATAGCATGTTTTCATGTGCTTCATACTGTATTACAAATTGCTATACTAGGGATTCACCATGTTGATGTCTGATTTGCCGATGCTGTTTATAGGCTGATATCCATCTCTACATAGTGCTGGGCAAAGATTAATTGTGATTAATTGCGATTAATCGCATGCAAAATGTATGAGTGTGTGCTGTCTGTAATTATTATGTATATATAAATACACACGCATTCATGTATGTATTTAAGATACATTTACACGTGTATACACTGTAAAAAATGTCTGTAGAAATTACAGTATTAATGGGTATTACTGGCAACTAGCTGCCAGTAACTTATTGTAGATTTTACATTTATGTTATTTACTGACCACATTTTGTTCAAAGTTAAATGAACATGAAACATTTTTTGACTTTATCTTCTACAGTAAGTTACTGGCAACCAGCTGCAAAATTACAGCAAATTTTTTAGAGTGTATATATATATGTGTGTGTGTGTATTTATTTATTTATATTTTATATATTCTATATGATATATTAATTAAAAAATATATATATATATATATATATATATATATATATATAAATAAAACATTTCTAAAATGAATATATGTATGTGAGCGTGTTTAAATATACATAATAATTACACACGGTACACACACATATAGTATGCAAAAAACTTTTTTTTGTATTCGATTAATCGCAATTAATCTTTGCCCAGCACTACTATTTTGATCTACTGTAGGAACAAGTATTTATTCAGTTCAATTTGTTTATTTGTCACACACAGTTTTATACAGTAAGTTAAATGTAGTAAACTAACATTATTTTTAACAACGTAAATATTTTTCAGAGTCGTCTATTATTATTCGGTTATTATTTCACAACATTGTAAAGTGTCACCATGTTTATTTATTGCCCTCATTCTTAATCAACCAGGAATCAGCTGCAACCTGTCAGAAATATATACACTGTTCTTCAGTGATCAGATAGTATGGGGTTTTACAGATCTTCTCCATTCATCTCGTATCCAAGCCCATCAAAGCCTCCGGGATTCTTCATGCGCTGCCTATTATTATGAGTAATATCCCACATCTTTTGCGAGATGAACTGATAATGGTGTCACAATGCTGTCACACATCTCCACAATGGGCTATTCTCCCATCTGTTGAGCATTTTGTGCCTTGCATTACTGTCTGGTGAAGTCTGAGGCATAGCAGACACTTGCGTGACCTCCATATCTGACCCCTGTATCCAGAAAGCCCACGCAGATCCAACGGTCCGACCTGTGCGTTTTGTTGAGGTCACATCTGTCAGATTCCTGTTGCTGTCCATTCTGTCCCTGAAAAATGGGTTCCTTAGGACGTTTATGTTTAATTATTCATTCAACTTACATCCTTTGATCATCATTTTTAATTTGTCTGAATGAATAGTTTTCTAGCTTTCTTTTCCACTACAGCACTTGTATAAAGGAGAGGAAATAAAGGATTTGCAAATGAAAAGCAGTTATCCCAGTCTAAAATTCATGAAAAATAAAATGCTAATCTATCTTGCTGACCTTTGAAACCTCTTTGGGTTTTATTGTTGTGGCAGCCATTTCGGTTCCATCCACACCTGCAGTCATTTCACCATCATAAATGAATTTCTGTCCTTCCAAATATGAGCTGTCCATGCCACAGGCCGGCTAATAGTGGCAACGCTATTACTCATCCCGGTCTTGCATGCCTTTGAGGAAACTATCATATCTGCCAGATCCATCACAGAAGGCATCAGGCAGCCTGTGAAATTGATCATCTGCTCAGGAGATGGGAGAAGATGGCAGAGAACGGACACATATTTTACTGATCCCTTTAAATACTTAATGCCATAAGGTGCCATGAGAAGAAAGAGATTTTTCGGCAGTGAAAACGCACGACTGAAAGGCTTTAGGTGTAGCATTATATGATAACATCTAAATGGCTTTTAATAAACACACAACGTTCTGGTTTTTAAATCTTATTGGACGAGAGGTTTCCAAACTGCTGATAGGATCAGAAAGCTTTACTGCTCTGTATCACTCAGTCACAGTAACCACTAAAACAAATACTGTGATAGAGATGCTATTTGCTAGCCATGGTTGTTATTTCTATTGTGACAAGAGTTTGGATGCACTTTGAAATAACAATGGCAAATCCTGAATCGTTTGTTTGCTTTAGCTCTTTCCTCGCCATTGACGAGTTATCTTGTCAATTAAGAGAAAACATTTGCATAAATAGAAACGTCTTCGTGTTGAGGTTTTATGTTAATCTGTAATACCGCGATAAAAAAACGGAAGCATTTTTTTTTACTAAATTTAAACTCTGTGTTTGTTTTGATAATCGTTCTGAATTAGGGGTCTCATTTATAAAATGCTGCATGGAAACCGTCCTACATTTGATCTTACAGTCATTTATCAAAAATGCGTACGTGTGATTCATAAAACGAATTTAAGCACAGAAAATATGCGTATCTTTTTTTTTCAGATGTAAAATTTATAAATCCCAAATGATCTTGAACTTGTGCGCAGCTGAGCACTTTCAGATCTCCGCCTTTAAACGATGCATAATAATGTCATAGACATATAAAAGAGCACTTGTCAATGTTTAAACCCAATTTCGAGCAGCAAGAATGGCTTATATTGTCAAAAACCTGCAACAATCGGACAATCAAAAGTGTGTACGTCTGCTCAGACCCTGACATGGCGCTAAGCACTTTTCCAAGTCCAAGACAGTTTTTATAAACTTTGTGACACACTTTATGATCAAATCTGTGCTTATGCACGCTTTATAAATGAGACCCCTGATCTCTAACAAAATTCCTTCACAAAAATGCAATTATTTAAGCTTTTTGCTTAATTTTTTTTTTTTTTTTTTAAGAAAAATACCCATGTTTATGAGTTTAGAAAAAAATTATAGAAAGGATTAAACTTTTTTCCCATTTTGTTTGTGTGTTTGTTCTTTCTTTTGATATATTTGTATGTTTATATATTTTTAGAAGAAAATTTTCCTATAAGGGATTTTGTGAAACTTCTGCGAAAATCAAAATTAAAAAAAAAAAGATTTATACATCAACTGAAAGCTTAAAAATAAGCTTTCCATTAATATATGGTTTGTGAGGATAGGATATTTGGCAGAGATAAAACCTTTTGATATTTTGGAATCTGAGGGTGCACAAAATGTAAATATTGAGAAAATCGTATTTATAGTTGTCCAAATTAAGTCCTTAGCAACACATATTATTAATGATGAATTCATCTCTGATATATTTACAGTAGAAAATGTGCAAAATATCTTTATGGAACATGATCTTTACTTAATATGTATGATTTTTGGCATGAAATAATTGATAATTTTGACCCACACAATGTATTTTACAAATAGACACACTAAAAAGGATTTGTTATTTTTTTACACATTGTTTGTGTCATGCTATTTGTAATTTTGTGTTGATTTGTGTTAAAAAGGACAACAAGACAACAAAATGTGTTGTTCCAATAGATGTGTGTAGTTTTTAACACATCAGCGTACCCATGCTACTTTTGACTGGTTTTGTGGTCCAGGGTCACATAAATACTTATTCATTTTAATTATACATTTTCCATTATTATCCTCTATACTACAATTGTGTTGTTATAACCAGTAAGTATTTTACAAGGTGGCATGTTAATTTGTAGGAAGTTGTATGATGTGAATCATATAAAAATGTACGATTATCAGGAAAAAGCAATAATAAAGCCCCACCCCTAAACCCAAAGTCACTTAAAGC
The DNA here is from genome assembly GCF_027580225.2 of Misgurnus anguillicaudatus. Classification (NCBI taxonomy): domain Eukaryota; kingdom Metazoa; phylum Chordata; class Actinopteri; order Cypriniformes; family Cobitidae; genus Misgurnus; species Misgurnus anguillicaudatus. The sequence goes on from NC_073354.2 coordinate 19,035,948, forward strand.
AGACCGTACAAACACGTACGACTTAGAACGCCAAAAATTAGCATTTGCTGTGAGAAGGTGTAAACAGCTGTAAGCTGATAAACTGTTCGTTTGTGACACTCTTGTTTCTTTATGTTGCTTTGATACAATAATCCAGTCATGACATTGCTCTCTATTCAACACAACTATAATGTTGATAATGCAAGATCAGTGCCCCTCCAAAACTTATAGATTGTAAATGGATAGGTCTGTTATCTTTGCGCATAGAGTGGTTTTGTCTGGCAGGGAACGATGCCTCTTTTAATAGGAATGGCTGATTATTGATGTTATTATACAGTAACAGGCTCGCTGGTTCCCCTGGCAAAAATAAGCACTCACAATCATTACTGCATTACAGTGCACAGGGATGGTAATTACTACCCAGAAACTTTTCTGCACCTTGCCAATTACACGGTACATCCCATTTTCATAGGTATTGTATAACCAGCAAGGAATATATTAAAACGAAAAAAATAATAATGATAATATAAAAGAAGAAAGGACAACGCGCACACTAAATATACACACACTGCATCAAACTGTTTTACTTAATTTAATAATTTGTTTTTTTTATATGACAATACAATGACATTAATGAAACTGAATGACTGGTGATTAATTTAATTGTTCTCAGTGAAACGTGTAATCAACCGTCCTTTATATACTGTAAACTTAACTGTACTTGTGCTGTGTTATAGTGCTGAGTTGAGGCCGATTCTCTTGGGAAACTTTCAGCAGGTTTCACGCTGAGCTGTTTTCATTAGTTGAATTTGACATCTGAATGCGCTAAAGCCGTGTAGCACTTGTACACCTGACAAAATGAACAGTTTACGACAGTTACCCAGTTCATTAATGTCAAACATACACATACCCCGATGCCTAAGCTACAGTGCAGTAAACGGTATCATTTTGTACCTGTTTTATTTCTTTCCTTTATAGAGATGCCAAAATAATAAAATATTGCACAGACCGAACACCCACAGACCAGAGACTCAGGGTAAATTTACTTGATAATAATGTGCTAAAAATGGTAATGTTATTGAAAAGTCTCACGACGTGTCGACGACAGTGTTGTCTAAACTATCCATCTACACAGATCCCCAAAAACAAGTAAAAACTCTGTATTATGCATGTAAGGCCAGTAGCTGGCAATTTTGCATAATGTCCAAATATCTCAAATGCATGCACATGATGTCACCAATTTCACTAATTGGAGTTTATATAGTTTACATTGAGCCAATAACAGTATCAGTTTCAAAAACTTTAACTTAGAAGCTTGTGTTTTGAAGACCCCAAAATACTGTTGTTGTGTAAATGAATGTCAAAATGCAAAAAAGAAATAAAAATATTAGTTTATGGAGGACACATTTTGCTGCGAACATAATGCCGCACACAAGTGCCAGTAATCGTCTGTAAAGCTGAATAAGCAAAGACCAGAGCTTACACTGACATTTTTCCACTATAATGAAAAATATAGAAAAAACCCAAATATAGAGGAAAACACAATCCCACCTCAAACTCAAGCTCTTATTCGAGTTACAAGCTACTAAAAATGTATAATTGTCTTTGCATATTATGCTGAAATGAGAGAAATATTACACACCTCATCTTTACTTTAATGTCTTCAGACGTTGATTAGATTAAAAATACATAAAGGAAAATTATAAAGTGTGATTCAGAGCCATGCTGTTGTTTCAAGCATGGACCAAACTACACAACCATAGTGCAGTAGTGTACAGCACAGAAATCTGAGACAGTAGGTACGTTTACATGCAACCAAATAATTAGTTTGTAATCGTATTTATGGCTCAATCTTATTGAAAAGCCTTCATGTAAACACCTTAATCAATACGATTGATTAGGATGCAAATTTGGATCGTATTGAAAGAGGTGGTGTAGTCCGATCTGTGATCCGATCATCAGGAGAAAAGTATGCATGCAAACACATGAAACGTAGTATTTTCTCAATCGGATGCAAAATACCTTGTGCACATGCGCAGAACATTTGTGCTTAAGTTCACATCTCACATAATTCTCGTCACAGAAACATGAAATAGCAAGGCAATGGGAACGCATTATTAAGGTAATGGGGTCACGCGCTGTACGTTGTACGTTCTGCAGGATTCATGTGTACTTTTATAACATTAGGCTACATAAAGCAAGAAAATAGCGTTGTGCCTTTTTGAAAATTGTGTTTTCACAAATTTTAGCAACCCAGCTTTGTACATTTATTCAGAAATAAAGCCTGAACTTGACAAGAGATGTTAGTGTAGCCAAGTCCTCTGCTTTTTTCCAAGTTCCGATTTGGGCTACTGTTTAAACTTGTCTCCGTGGGTTGTTTTTTTCTTGCGGGTTAATAATGAAAGGATTTCGTTCATTAGTTATTGGTATTTGGACTGTGATAGTCATTGGGATACATTTAGGCTAGTTTTGAATGTCGATTGGGATGGTTTTGATCTGAATCTGGCAACCCTGGCTGTGCGCAGACGTTCGGTTCGGATTCTATCGAATGTACATGTAAACGAACATTTTAATCAGATTGCAATGTTTAGGGTGCATGTAAACTGTATTGTCGTAACCTTCAATCTGATTAAATTCAGTCGGATTGTAAAATATTGCACAGACCGAAGACCCACAGACCAGAGACTCAGGGTACATTTACTTGATAATGATGTGCTTAAAATGGTGTAGTCCGATCTGTGATACGATCTTCAGGAGAAAAGTAGGCTACACATGTAAACACGTAAATTGTAGTTTTTTCAATCGGATGCCAAAATACCTTGTGCACATGCGCAGAACATTTGTGCTTAAGTTCACATCTCACAAAATTCTCATCACAGAAACATAAAATAGCAAGGCAATGGCAACGCATTATTAAGGTAATGGGGTCACGTGCTGTACATTCTGCAGCATTCATGTGTACTTTTATAACATTAGGCTACATAAAGCGTTGTGACTGAAAATTGTATTTATTGCCTATATCTGAAGACTTCTTATACGGTAAACAACTTTCACTAACCCAACTTTGTACATTTATCCAGAGATAAAGCGTGAACTCGACAAGAGATGCTAGTGTTGCCAAGTCCTCTGCTTTTTTTGAGTTCCGATTTGGGCTACTGTTTAAACTGTCTCCGTGTTAATAATGAAAGGATTTTGTTCATTAGTTATTGGTATTTGGACTGTGATAGTCATTGGGATACTTTTGGGCTAGTTTTGAATGTCCATTTTGAATCTGGCAACCCTGTCTGTGCGCTTGCGCAGATATTCGGATTCTATAGAAAGTACATGTAAATGAATGTTTTAATCAGATTGCAATGTTTAGGGTGCATGTAAACTGTATTGTCGTAACCTTCAATCTGATTATATTCAGTCAGGTTGACAAAATGTTGTGCATGTAAACATAGCCACTGTGTGTTACACTTTGCAGAATGTGAAATTGGACCGAACGCACAAGCAAGAATCCAGACATGAAGCTTAAAGTAACAGCTGGCCAATATCTTGCTTTGGATCTCACTTGATTTGCTATCAAAAATCCGCTATCATGTTTCTCTTCTATGATGAATCGAATTTTTCCTCTCATGTAAAGAAAGACAGATTTCCCCAAATAGTCAAAACAGAGGCCAATGTGCATTTTTCTTATCTAAACCAGAGGGTTGTGATCCTTCTTTCGAGTCATCGTAAAAAGCAAGTGATACGGTTTCCATTTCCATGTTTTTGCAAGCAATTTAAGCTTCTAAAATGATATCTGATTGTTGAGGGTTTTATTAGATGTAAATTACAAGATAACAATTTGATTGTTCATGTTTGAGTTTGTTTTCCTTTTTTTCCTCCCTTTATCTTGTACTTTGAAAACGTGCCTCCTACAAACAAAAGCTCGTCTTTTACATGATAAGCCTTCATCTGGGGACCCCTGTAGGAAAGTGAAGATTTGGAAGTAAAAATTTGACATATAAACATAAACTGCAAATGTCATGAAATTAATTTTACAGTTATATCAAGTGTAAAACAGAGCCTAGTCATTTTTGATAGAAGAAAGATTTGCAGGATTAATATTAGACCGTGGTCAGAAAACACTGTACTGTATCAGGGTCCCAGTCTTTTAGCAATCATGTTTAGCTGCACGTTTTCAACAAGATGAGGATAAAATTCACCCCCAAGTTAATAAAATAAATATCAGAATATCTACAGAGATTTAATCTTTGTAAACCCATTAGGTCTTCTCTGTTTAACTCCCAAAGGGGCCACGGCTTAATCTTCCCATGTCTAGGGTTTTGGATAATGTCTTTATAATGACACAATCCAGGATACTGTCATGAGCAGGGTCATCAAACATCTCTCTCTTCCTCTCTCTCGCTTTCTTTTTTTTCTCAATATGTAATGTTAATGCTCAGAGAGTCATAGAGGTCGAAGAAGGAGAGCAAAAATCCCAAATGGTATATCAGCCATTTAAAATATACTTTGAGTGTTTGTTAAATTGCACAATAGGGAAACTCTCAAACTCTGTGGTGGAAATCGTTGGGGCTCAAACTGAAATACTGCAAACCAATCATTTGCAGCAATAAAACACACAGACGCAGCTAAAGAGATTGCATTATATTTCCAAAAATATATGTACAGTCTATTACAAAGGTTACAAAGCAAAAAAAAGAGGTCTATGTAACAAGAAATTGTCTAGGTAAATGACCATACAGTTTCTCAATTGGGGAAAATACTTTTCTGACCAATGAATACTCTCCATACTCTTGCCACAGAAAAATAAATAATAAATTGACAATTCAATTAAAACTGTACATTTTTCAACCTAAAAGAGAAAAAAAATTCTAAAATGGAAACCTATTAGCTCTCTTTGGTCCTAAATGAGAAATTATGTACAACTGAAATAGTGAAGGTAACAATAATCAGCTGCGTGTGAGATAGAAAAATATAGTGCATTTTCAATGAGCTCACTACAGAGTACTTGAGTGAAAAAAGAAACGACAATTATAAATAAAATATACAAGTTTTACAGTTTGAACATACACAAATTGTCCTCTGGTTTCGTGATTACTCTGACACAATCAACAGTGCTGAACTCTTTGGAATATTCCATTTCATTTTTGTCTAGATGGGGTCTCTTTATTGTCTTACGTCGTAAGAAGATACCCTGGTGCACCGTGAACTCAATCAATCCACAGCACAGACTGTCAAGACTATCAAACCAGAAACGTTTACAAAATAGCGAAAAATAACAAAAATCGACAGACTTGTCATTGACCCGTACAATGGCCTCAATGTGGGATTGATTGAATCCAGGCATTAATCTCAAATTGGCTCAAATTGCTGTCACTACAGGGGCCCCTGATCCATACGGAGAAGTTAAGGGCCTACGAGGGACCCGGGAGGCCCGGCGCGTGAGATCAGAGCATGGGGAGAGTGAACTGCGTGACTGCAGCTACCGCTGAAGCTCGGGAGGTTTGTGCTGACCGAGAGCCTTTCCGCTTGCGTTCAATTCAAAGGCCTGGCATGGGCTCAGTGCTGAGGTTTGCGAGATACAGGATGGGCCCTTAACCGGGGCGTGATATAATCCGAGTGGGACTCGCGCACATGCACAAAACCCAGCTGGGTTTGGGCCGTAACGCTGGGCCACAAAAGAGACATTAAATGATGGCTTTTGAAAAGCATTCAGCTAATCCTCCCGTGATGCTGTGTACAGATGGCTATACCTTGACTTCCGACACAATCGAGAATAGGTTTGCACAGCGGTTAAAATAGGCATCCACTTGCCAAAATAATGAAAAACACTGTGTTGTTAATGTTGAAAATGTCACACATTTCTGATTTCAGAATAAATAACGCATACTTTTGTGCTCCAGGCTGAGTAAAATGGAAGAAATCTACTGCGGCCCAGCAAGTGTTTTGGAAGGTAAAATGCAATTGAACGAACTATTTACCACCAAAATGCTCTTGACGCAGTTCGTTCGTCAAAGTGGAAGGCGGTTATTGGCACTAAAAGAACATATTTAAAACGTTCAAGCTTTCAACAACGTGAGGGATGGAAGAAACAAGAACAAATAAATTCAACATTCAACATCATATATAACAATTTTTGACAAACGCATTCAATTTTACAATACTGCTGCTGATTCGTGACTTTATGCAGTACATAGTAAAAGTCTATACAGCACCTCTCAACCGTGAGTAATTATTGCTCATATTGGTCAGTCTCTCCCCAACTCGGCCTTGATCTCACAAAAATCGTAATACTTAAAAATAAGAGCAATAGTTGACTTTTTTAAGGCAGTATTACTCCTTTGCACCACAACAATGAAGTCAGTCAGCCACTAGGAATAAACTAACCGATATTAAACAAAAAATAAAACTAAATACTGGATTCATTGGTGGAACAAATGTAATAATTCTTAATTAAAATAACCTAATGCTTTTTTTGTTTGTTTTTTGTTCCTGTCTTTATAGTAAATAATATCAATATTAAAAAGGACACGATCAACAACAGCACTGATAAGATCAAATTCATTCATGTGGTAAATATAAACTTATAAAGAATATTGCCACCGTAATAGTTGTTACGATAAAAAATCCACCTGAAGTGGTTCTCAATTGTCTTTGTACTTTGTCTACTATGTCATGTAGGATCATAAAATAAACTGTCTGTTCGGGCTATTCTTAAACGCAACCAGTGAAAAACAACACCCTCAGGATCTTCATATAACCACGTCTGTAAAAAACTGTGGGATATTTCGACTTGATATAAAAGACTACTGCAGGACAGATGCTTCAGTCTGGAGAGAGCTTCATGTAAATAGTGCTGGCTGGAGAAGTCAAACCTCCTCTTTCGACTTTCAGCCTCTGGTTCTGTCTCTTTTATCCTCGGATGAGACATTTTACCCTGTTGTCAGTTCCGTAACACAATCCAAAAATAAATGAGCTAACACGAATTGAGCAGAAGAGTAACGTACCACATCGTCTCAATGCGGTTATTCCAAATCAAAACGAATAAAATCTCTCCGAACTCACTTTAAATCTTTTCTATAAGAATCAGACTTGCTTATTTTAATATTCACCCTTTTCGATAAAAAAAAACTAAATCAGTGAAATTTATACCAACTCTATGTAAATTCGCAAACATTTGTGACCGTAAAGTCAGGACAGTCCATACAAAGCATAAAAATCTTCTCAAACGCTCCGTCTCTAAGTGATTTGGTGAGTTCTTTGGAGCTTTGGGAGTCCAATGTCCATGTAGGATTCTCCTTTTCCACGTTTGCTGTGTCCTCTCTCCGTTTCTTGGTTTTCAGCACCTTCGCCAAAAAAATCCTTCGCCAAAAACAAAGGAATGATTCTGTTCTGCCAGTTCCGGAAGGTTAATCGCACCCGGGAGGGCACGGCGAGTGTTTTGTTTGTTGTCTTCTGGTATTATTTTCCTGTGATTATCAGCGCTCTGCGGTGCTGTCCTGGAGAGTTCCAATTGGTCGGACCGGGCGGGGGGAGGGGCGGCCGACGCCCGTTACACCTGAACTCCCGTGCCGTGAAGATGAATCATCTGGGCTCTCATAGTCTGTATACTGCTCATGATCTTCTTCTGATGGCCCACCAAGGAGATTCCCAAACTCATTACGTCCCTAAAGCAGAAACACAACGTTCATAAATCACAGCGATGGAGCATGAAGCGCCTGAGAGGTATTTCATTAATGGAGCAAAAGGAAATGGAAAAAAGGGCCATATTAACTACAGCATGACAAGGCGTATGAGTATGAGTCAAGTGCTCTGATTAAAATTCAGCGAGATGCCAGGTTTATATAGTGAATGAAAGCTAAGAAAATTACTCTTAGAAGGTTTCCTTGAGGTGAGACAATGCATTACTAAAGAGCTTTGTGACTGTACAGGAAAGTTCGTGGTGACGTTTTCTTACTCGATAGTCATTCTAGCGACGGTTTCCAGCGAGCCGTATCCGGCGGCTGTGAAGTTGTCTACGTATCGCTCCATCTTGATGGCTTCCAACCACTCGCCAACCAATCGGAAAGAGGTGAAATCTGGAGTGTTCTGGTCTAGCAGTGGGCTTATGGGTCTGGGGAGATAAAATGACAAAAATTGTAGGACTGCTACCACCATTTGTTAGTACTGGTACTAGGAATGGCCCAAAATTGATTAGCTGTCAGCCTAAAGTTAATGAGTTTATTTCACGCTTTATAAAAAAATTCTTGCTATATTTACAGTTTTCAGCTTCCCAATTTTCACATATACTGTACTGCCATAAGTTGTTCAGTTTTGATGTCGGGTGCTGCTTTTACACAAGCCGCAGTAGAGGTGTGAATCGCGAGTGATTTCAATGTTAAGTCAATGTGAAGACGCGTTGACGCACATCTGGAGGTCTTGCGGCGCAGATGAGGCATTTGGCACGGAAGAAGCGATTCCGCCTCATTCGCCCATCTAGTTCACGCGAATGGTGCTTTTTGACCCGCGTCGTTTATTTTCCCCCTATAGCAAGGTTACCAAATACGAATGCGCGAATGCAATGCATTCAAACTGTTCAAGCGGCAAACTAGGCACGGTAGACGCGATTTTGACGCCTGAAACGTGGTTGGTGTAAATGCAGCATTACTGTAGTTAAACATTTTCTTTTGATCAACTGAATATGCTACAGAGCACCTAAGGTGACATTGGAGTAAAAAAAATCTAAAGTTTAGTTTCATGTGCTCACGTGAAACTTTCATGTGCAGAATTTTTTTAGTTTCACATGTGCACGCACAAGTTTCACGTTACCACGCGATAGTTTCACGTGCGCATGTGAAACTAAACTTTATTTAATTTTTGCTCCATGTTCCCTTAGGGGCTCCATAATATACAAATGCTGTAACCTTAACATTTTATTATAGACAATTTTTTAAATAAAATTATTGATTTAGGAAACTGTGTATTACTATAATTCATTAATTTTTTATATAATATTAAAGGTTATTGTTTAATTCAAAAATGTGACATGCATTGTGACTGAATCCTTTATTAAATTAATACTACACCAAGGCCTGGAGTTCCCACAAGGCTTACATGTCTCAAACACTGATCATGACAATTGATTTAAAGCCCTTGTTACTGAACATAAGGGCATGGGTGCCGTATCGTTTTATTGATTCTCTCAGATTTATCTTTCATCTGTAAATCAAATACCGGACAGATGGATTTTTCTTGCAAATGTGCTCGTGACTCTATAGAAGGACTGCAGACATGTGCATAAAGTATAAACCATTGCAAGCAACATAAAAGCAAATCTATTCAACTTCTAAACATCATAAAAGCAAATCTGTCCTATAAACAGGGCCGTTTTCCTTGAGCAAAGATAGATAATGGTCGGGTGTAAAACAAAATGGGCATCCTTACCGCGTACACGTCCCCATTGGCGTTTTTAAGGTGTTGGGATTGCGGATCATTTTGTCGAGGATGCCGACGATCTGGTCGAACTTCGGTCGCTCGGCTCTATCTTTCTGCCAGCAGTCCAGCATGAGCTGATGGAGGCCAGGAGGGCAATCCATGGGGGCTGGAAGACGATACCCCTCCTCTATAGCCTTTATGACCTGCAAGATCACAGTGAAAGATGAAAAAATGAGTAAAGGTGTGAAAAAGTAGGAAGGAGACAAAAAAGACACAGTGCTGAATTCGCTAAGAATGAATGAATATGCTGGTCCACCTATCTGTTGTTGTTAACAGTACACAAAAGTGCCACAAATGTTTGGTGAATGCAGAAAGACAAAGAGACGAAAACGACCTATTAGTATCTAGACTGCAATATACACAAAGACGAAGCCTTTCCTGCACCTCAAGCTCTCTTTTTACATCCTCTCTCTATTTTGCTCATCCTTTAATCAGGACTCTGTAAACAGCAGCTTTGCCGGTTAAATCTTTCTGTGGTTTACCTCCAGCATTACGAGCTTCAACAGAGGAAAAGTAGGCTAACCAGATGTGATTATTCTTGCTCCGGTTATTAGAGTTTCCTGAGCACACGGAAAGTGCACCAATTGCTGAAACTGGCCAAAACTGCCAGCACACCGAGATGGGTCTGTTCACCAGCTGTCTGTGACCGTCATACCATCACGAGCCCATGTAATTAACCGAGCTAACAAGGCTATGGCCTAAACCGTAGATGATTGCATTGATGCTTGGATGTCTGTGTAGTTGAATAGCTCCACATGTCTAGGGTTTATGAATGTAACGGGACCGTGAGATAATAAATCCACCTGTTTTTTTTTTACTAAGCATGCTACACGTAAACAGATGAAACGATATAAGTCAACTAAACTGGGAATTGGGTTGTCCAGAGCTACGTTCTTTTCCCTCTTCTATTCCAGAGGAATAACTAAAGCAGACTGTTTATTTTCCCCAAATCCTCATCTGCTATTCTTGTCGTGTCTCTCCAAACAAGGCTTGAGCTATGGAAAGAAAAGTGTCAAAACAGAGAAAGTTGAAGAAATGTAAATATTCGTTTTTTCGGAAGCCCTCAAGGAGTTGTTTGGCTTCCCCCCAAAAAAGTTAGAAAAAATGTCTGGCGTTGAGGCATGACAAGTATCAACAATTCTTTAAGGTGCATGCTCAAACACAACATAATAACATTTACATTTATGCTAGTTGATCGCTGCTGTGGGTGGCTAGCATCATTAAAGAATTATGTTGCTAGCAATGTCTTGTAACTGCGCCAAAAGCATCTGACCGACATGTATAGCATAGCTGTCAACCATTCCGTTTTTCCTGGGATTCTCCCGTATTTTACCATTCTATCCTGCTATCATCCCGTTTAAATATTTTACCGTATCTTTCTATATTTTTAATCTTCTTATAAAAAACGTGATTATTAGCTGTAACATCTCACTCAAATGACATCCGCCAATAAATAAAGAAAAAGAATAGCATCTGATTCCCTAGTTAGCCGCGTGCAAAGTTACAAAAACTCCAGTGCACACCGCCACGCACATTCAGCAGGCACGTCCGCCCACTTCCCGTGTACACAAACTCGCACATTTGGATGTGCGCGTAGGAGTGTGCAGTGCATTATTTGTAACTTTGCGTATTGAGAAACACTGTTGTGCTTTACTGTTTCATGTAAAACATTGGTAAAGCTTAAAATACACTCAATATCCCTATTTTGAAAGGTATGATGTATAAAGTCCCAAAACAATGTAAAGTATTTAAAACCAGTGTAAAATATTCAAAAATGGTATGACACTCATGAAGAAATAATAATTCGTTACATTTATACAGCGCTTTTCTGCAGACCTCAAAGCGCTTTACATATGAATAGGGGAATCTCCTCAACCACCACCAATGTGCAGCATCCACCTGGATGATGCGACGGCAGCCATATTGTGCCAGAACGCCCACCACCACACACCAGCTTATTAGTGGAGAGGAGACCGAGTGATATAGCCAATTAGTATATATGGGGATGATGTTTGGCCAGGATGCCCTACTATTTTTCGGATGACATCCTGTGATTTTTAATGACCACAGAGAGTCAGGACCTCGGTTTAACGTCTCATCCGAAAGACGGTGCTTTTTTGACAGTATAGTGTCCCCGTCACTATACTGGGGTGTTAGGACCCATGCAGACCACAGGGTGAGCACCCCCTGCTGGTCTCACTAACACCTCTACCAGCAGCAACCTGGTTTTCCCAGGAGGTCTCCCATCCAAGTACTGACCAGGCTCAACCCTACTTAGCTTCAGGGAGCAAGCTGTCTTGGGCTACAGGGTGATATGGCTGAGAAAATATGTATAAAGACTTTGAGGAGGCCAAGCAGACCAGATTGAAAGTCTTTTCCAGTTTACTGAGCAATGTGCGAGAGACGGTTTCTGAATTGACTAAAACGCGGGAATTACAAGTCATCATTAGCCTCGCTGATAAGGGTTGTTTACCTTCTCTGAGGATGTTGAAGCCTGTGTAATTCTGAATTCAAAGAATAAGCCTAACAGAGCAGCGTACACAAGACGAGTGCCTACATACAGCGATGGATTAACAACACTTCTCCTCGCACATATTATTAGCCCGGTATCTGAATTTCAATCCGGTTCAAGTGGATCACCATGAACGGCTGTGATGGGAATGAGGAACAGAGCTCTGCCGTACCAATTTCTTCAAGACAAAAGCTTGGCCTGAGGATCAATTTTGAAGGTTTTGCATGGCTAAGCAGATATCATTGAATTGAATGACTTCTGGTAATGATGAACTTCGCTCACATTATCATTACTCATTGGAAATGATGTACAAAAAGCAACTCTGGAGGCGAAACACTTCCGGAAATCCATTAAAGCATTTTTTCCCAAAATGCATCATGCAACTAGGTCATTCCTGACAACGGCATTGACATCTGCCTTGGAATTTCAAAGCATCAGACCTGTTTAGATAATTGAATACCCACAGATTACCTTCTTGTTACGGTGATTCGAATTTTAGTACTACTTTTAGTTTTACAAGGCTATAAAGTGAGGCAAACTAACAAGAGTCTTTTTCAATCTGTTACAGCTGGCTTGATGGTGTGGAAACAACATAGATTTCACCCTTTTCTCGTTTCAAAGATTAAGAGATCTCTTGAAACTAATTAAAATATGTACAATCATAGCATACAGTCGATAGACAAGTCAATATGAGCACATATATACATAGCTTCAGTTGTAATTTTGCCATTGGTGATGATAACAGATACAGACATTTATCTGATCAATCTAGTTTGAGATGGGCATGATTAACCTTCATCTTAAAACCCTCCACCCATTTTTGTATCTATAAAAGAATAACTTACATCCTGATTGGACATGTCCCAGTAAGGTCGTTCCCCATAGGACATGACCTCCCACATGACAATCCCGTAGCTCCACACATCGCTGGCTGATGTGAATTTACGGTATTGGATGGCTTCCATTGCTGTCCACCGAACTGGGATCTTTCCACCCTGTTTAGAAAAGGGAGTAAAATATACATTCATTACAATACGCCCCTTTCTAAAAGCATTAACCAAAAAAAGAGAACTGATATTCCTTTGAGCTTGAGTAATTTACTGTTACCATGATATCTATTTACGCATTCTGTAATATAAATATTTAGGTCATACTAGTACTCCCTCGTATGGCTGTTCAACACCATATTCACCACAAGCAGCCGCAGGCAGCATCTATATTCGCTCCTCTCTGATGCACGAGTTGATTTGTTTATCCTGACAGCAGCGTGGGTTTCTAAGACGGGTACGGCGAGACAGCGCCAGCTTAATTGACTCACCGTCGTTGTGTAGACAGCCTCGGGATCGTCGTCAATCACTCTGGACAGGCCGAAGTCGGACACTTTACATACGAGATTGCTGTTGACTAGGATGTTACGCGCCGCCAGATCGCGATGGACGTAGCCCATGTCAGACAGGTACCTCATCCCCGCCGCGATGCCGCGCAGCATTCCCACCAGCTGTATCGCGGTGAACTGCCCGTCATGTTTCTGTGCAAGAAGAGAAACGCGACTGACTATCCATCTTTAATCCGTGCCCAGATACGAGGATTTGAAATGGTAAAACTCTGTGTAATGAACAGAACCGAAATGATATTGTGTGCACTGACCAGATTGTCTAGGGTGGTTTATACGTACCCTGAGGAAGGCATCTAATGAGCCATTTTCCATGTATTCAATTATTATCATGACTGGTTTTCCTGAAAGAGCAAAGAACAGACTCTATTAAAGTGAAGCGCAGCCAACAGACGCTGTACGAAAGCAGTAATGAGAAACAATTTGAAGACGATTCAACAACTGTCGAGTTTTCATTAGGATTTTTGGGAAGTTCATACAAAAATGTATTCAAATAAAGAAACTTGAGCTGAATTAAATTGTGAAAAGATATGTGACCAATAATAGCCAACATTTTAACTCTCTCAAAGCCTAATTTGCTAGAATAAAACCAAATGTATCCGGGAATTAGAGGAAGTGAATGAAAGCTCGGAAAACTGAAGTATATGAAATGCTCACCTCTGGTGACCACGCCCTCGAGATGGACCACGTTTGGATGATCGAACTGTCCCATTATGCTGGCCTCGCACAGGAAGTCCCGCCTTTGTTTCTCGGTGTAGCCTACTTTCAGCGTTTTTATAGCCACGGACACGTCCCTCTTTCCCGGCAGCTTCAGTCGTCCGCTGCACACCTCGCCAAACTCTCCTGCGATGAACACAACCACCCACAAGCTGAGTCGCAGAGATCCGCACCGACCTTAACACTGTTACCTGCGCCCGTGTTACCTAATGCATATCAGTCAAGCTGGCGGCAGGACTCGGCATTATATGATGCATCAGTACACAGGGGAGTGCAAGCGAGAGACCAGATAATTGGATATGCTATATAGAGGACACACTAACGCACTTATACGGTTTGTAACTAAAAGGAATGCGGCGGCAATTCATCAACGCTGATACATTTATGTGCATCCTGGCCTTAAGAGAAGACATATTAATTATAAACCAATCCTACAGCGGCGCTATCAATAACCAGGGGCCAGAGAGATGTTCGGGCCGCTATCGAGAGTGTAAATATTTGGCTGTCATTGTGATAAATGAGAGAGGTGGGTGACTAAAGTGAGGCAGCAAAGAAGACAGGAGAAGCTCACCTGCGCCGATAACCCGTTCAATCTTAATGCAAGATGCATCTAGCTCCTTGGCGAACTGATGGACAGCCCTGTTCGGGTCTTCATAAGTTTCGGGGTCAATGTAGGTTTTGGTGCCTGGAAATTTAACTGTAGAAGGGTAAGAGGATTACTGTTACGATTAAATATGCATGCCCACACACACACACACGCACGCACACACAGAAACCGTGATGGACGGATGCGATTACTGGAGGGTAGAAACACAGGGCTATGGGCTAAAGAGCCCAGTGTGATTGAGGATAGCATGTCAAAAGGTCTCCATCAAATAATAAAACCTATGCTTTTATTTCCTGCACAAACCGGTAATACATTTTCTTGTTAACATTCTCACAATTGAGCTGAAAGGGTATTAGCTGTATTGCATGGCAATAGCATTTGTAGCTGTCACTCAATGGGTAATGGGTTTTGTGAGTCTGAGCTATTGTTCGAATGTGCCAAAACTTTCATTTGGATGTTAAAGATATTTCAATACAATTCATAGTGAGGCAAAGAGCGAGACAAAACTACCAGAATTGCTTTTTTAGGGTATTTTGGGTACTGGTATGCTTGTGTCCTCAATAGGCTTTTTAGCCATACATGTAAAAAATAAATAAATAATAAAATAATCAAGGCTTCACTTGACTTTACGCCCAATTAATGTGTTCACCGACTCTTACCATCTAATCAAATCCTATAACAACATACACTGCTACCTGTCAACTTCAACATTAAGCTCCAATTAATGAGATGCAAAAACTAATAGGCTACATCATGCTGCGATGAAAATGACTACAAAGGACTGTTACTAACAAGTAATTAAATTACTAATCTGCAACAAAGCAATGCTGAAGAACACAGAGAGAAAGAGAGAGAGGGAGTGCATTTGCCTAATATTTCCTTTACTTTCGTGTTGGTCCACGACCATGACATAAGTAGACGGACGGCATTGTGCTCAAGTCATATGAAGTGGCATCTGATATTTGCCTTTTTCTCGCCCGCTATAATTGCTTCGTCCATCTAGGCTGTCAGTGAATCAGATAGAGCATGTTTATCACTGCTACCCGCTCGACACGACAGACAAATTGGGCTTACAAGGCAGGTGCGCACCTTATCTGCCGTTTGTCAACCCTGCCTTGTGGTTTTGCCTTGTAGAGTAGTTTCCTGTTTTAAGCTTTGACAGATGTTAGTTGTAGCTTTTGGGGTTGTTTTTGGCAAAGTTTTGCCACAACAGGGAAATGGCAAAGCCGGAAGAGGGGGTTGCCGTAGCGCGTGGGCAAGCGGGTTATGAGGTTGAGCAGCCCCTGTACAAGCAAGCTGTGCCACCTTGAACCTTTGTTTCCAAATCAGCAGTTTGCCTACAGCACTGATCATTAGCACAGCAAGTGTGGGAAGGCCATCACAAGCTCTATCTCCAGGGGCTTCATTAGGGACTGCTGAGAGGAAACATCTTACCGGCCGAGAGGCCTGGGTGCAGGGGTTTAAAATCAGGAGGAGTCAAACACCTAGAGGAACGTCTGTGAGGTCTAAGGGCTCTCTTTAGATCTGGAGCGAGAGGACTTGGCGGTTCAATATCTGCTAATGGCCTGTTTTTATAAGGGTTGTGGCCTATCTTTTCACCATAGGCAATTCTGTATCCTGTTAAGAGGGGATTCATTCCCCCTCTTTCATCTAAGCCCCCCTTAAAATATGTAGTTGGAACACCGTAGCAATGTACAGTTATTGGTTCCAAAACACTGAATTGCACACTGTGTTATAGCAAAGGCCCTTTAAGGCAAATCTTCACACTTGGCGGCAATATTTGCAACAAGGATGGCGAGTACCACACAACACTTTTCTCCCCGGAGAATCTTTGGTCTTTAACAATTGACTATTTGCTCTTTTTACTGGACGCTAGGACTTTCTTCACTAGGACTTAATTTATTAAGCAACATTTTAACATATAACCTCTCGTTTTCAAAGCAAAAGGCCTCCACATTAATATACCTACACTGTATTTGGCGGAAATGATCACTTGTTTTTCATTAAACCCTATGTGAATTATGATTCAAAGATAATATGTAACCATACCTGTAAAATCCAGGCTATTTATTAAGATGTCAAATAAATCTTTGGTGTCTCCAGAGTACATATGGGAAGTTTTAGCTCAAAATACCACATAGATAATTTATTATAGCATGCTAATATTGACACTTTTTAGGTGTGAGCAAAAATATGCCATTTTTGGGTGTGTCCTTTTAAATGCAAATGGGTTGATCTCTGCACTAAATGGCAGTGCCGTGGTTGGATAGTGCAGATTAGGGGGAAGTATTATCCCCTACTGACATCACAAGGGGAGCCAAATTTCAATGACCTATTTTTCACATGCTTGCAGAGAATGGTTTACCAAAACTAAGTTACTGGGTTGTTCTTTATTACATTTTCTAGGTCAATACAAGCACTGGGGACACAATTATAGCACTTAAACATGGAAAAAGTCAGATTTTCATGATATATCCCCTTTAAAAATATATAGATTATATATATTCTATATTTATGTTCTTTACATTATTTTTGTAGTAAACAGTATAAATCACAAAAAATTACTTTAGCTGGGTTTCCACAGCCACAGTCACTTATTTTAGATTTTGCATTATGAATTTGAAGAGTATAGAGCTGTTATGGTTAATCTGAACACTGTCATAGATGCACATCATATCTGCTTCTACAGTACCCAAATGTGGAGTTCGGTCACAGCTCTGCTCCAACACACCTGCCTGTAATTTTCAAGTGTGAACCCAAAGACCTTGATTAGCTGGTTCAGGTGTTAGATTAGAGCTGGAACTAAACTCGGCAGGGCGGTGGGTCTCCAGGAGCTTCGCCTGAGCACCACTGATGTGTATGTGTATAATGAGCTGATGAAAGCTGGCACTCACATTGAAAGTACAGCTCCTCGTCTCCTTCCTGATCTGCCTTGCTGTAGCCACAGTGTCTGCACAGAAAACAAAGAGAAACGAATTAATGACATGCTGTGACCGGGAGAATGATTTCATACATCACAGGGCTACGGAGGGTAAAGTGTCTCTGCTGAATCTGCTATCAGAACGTTTTTTTTTTGTCACAGAACAGAAATGCAGCAAATTTATTTCTGTTTCGTGTTTTATTCTGTACTGCAGGCTTGGAAATTAATTGATCGATTAAATGCAAAATATTTGTGTTGGCTCACTGTTTTAGAAAGATTCAGGGCAGTGGCGGCTGGTGACTTCTTTTTTTGAGGGCGCTCGATGCGAAGTTCGTCACAACATGTATGTAGCCCGTCATGTGTGTGGTTCGTAAGTTCAAAATATGTGTTCTGCACGTCAAGTTATCCTATGTGCATCACGTGTCCTGTCAAGATAGGTGCCTGCTGCAGACGCGTCTAGAGGGTTTACGATAAAAGAGACGCTCGCGTTTGCCAGATACTCGCATAATCTCATGCGTTATCAAGGTTTACTGTTAAGGGATTGTCTTGCGTGTATTTTGTGAATGTGAGCGTGTCTTTTATCATAAACGGTTTTGACGCGTGTGCAGCAGGCCCTTATTTTGACAAAACACGTGATGCGCATGGTTCACATGACCCAACAAACACATATTTTGAAAACACAAGCAACACACGACACTTATTTTGATGTTGCGCCCCAAATGAGAATTCACGAGCCGCCACTGAACTTGAGGTATACGTGAATAATATGCCGTTATCTTTCCATCTGACTATTGGAAAATTCAGTTCGAATTTAACATGGAATACCAAAGCATTCAGAGCATTCAATGTTGATGGACATGCAAAGGATTGATATGCGTATTCGTGACCAATTATCATGTGAATTTGTTTACTACAGTAATATGACAAACAGCATGAGTGAATTTTTCTGATGAAAGGCATTTCTGGTTTATCCACACGCACTGCAAAAAATAATTTTTAATCAGTATTTTAATTTGTTTACCTGTATTAATATATAAACATCATTAACACGCTAAAATAATACCTTTAAAACTGTACCTAATATGATACTAAAGAAGAAAATTTTCTGTGTTTTAAGTATAAAGCATAAATACTTTATATCTAACAACACTGTGAAAATTGTGAAGTTTTTAAAGCAAAATAAAAATAAAACAAAATTTACTGAGCCTGTGATTAGCACCAATGGGGTAAAACAAGAACAAATCTTATTATTTTACATAATTTTGCATCTAGTACATTCACCTTTTAAATTCTTGTACATTTATCTTGCTTGAGGATGTTTAAATATGTTGTTCCTGTATAAACACTGATTAAAAACTGATTTCTGTAGTGTGTGTAACAGGTAAAACAGGTGTGATTATTGTGAAGGGAGAAGTCACAGTTTGGAATCTCATCCTGGGCTAACAGCATGAGCGTGTGACAGGGGAAAATGCATCAGAGGTCATTCCCACAGCGTACGACATGATGGGTGGGTGTGATCACACGCAGGTGGACGAGGGTGTGAGAAGTGAACTCCACAGCTATGGTGGCCTTTGAGGGACAGAAAGGCAAACCGAGAGAGCGTACGAGACTCACAGTAGCGGAGAGTCAATGGGGGCCGCGAGAGCGTACCTTCTCCCTATGATGAAACCGAAAACCATGAAGACCAGGATGATTGTGCCGGCCACCGCGACCACGGCGATGATGATGACCGGGTTCTGCTCGGTCGATATCACTGTTGCTGTGATTAAAGCAAAAAAAGAAGAAAGAAGATAGTACTGAATCAGAACAAGCTGTCAATGGTAATCCTATAATCTTAGTTTATAAAATATTTGACAACAAGAGACAGCAGGATAGCTCTGTTGCAAAGCAAAAAACAAACTTTTTTTTATTGTGTGCTCTATTGAAACCAGTAATGAAAGCATGGGGCTCTGCGGAAAGGAGGGGCTGGGTCTATTTTAGGGTCTCGCTGAGTGCACGCTTCTACAGTTTCTGAAAGTGTGCTTAATAGTCCCAGATGGTAATACAGCTCCTTGCATTTGAAACAATGACACATTCAGGTTGGATTGTATCTTGTTAGGTTTGTTTCTCGGATGCTAAAATACTGCGCTCATTGACAAACTACATGGAAAAGTCTCTTTGCATTTAGATGGCCTTGCTGGTAAGCAAGCCAGTCTCCCAGCTTGATACGCTGAGACGTATCCAAAATCTCTTGTAAACCAGACCTGCTAAACCAGATCTGCCTTTATTTTTAACCTTAAAGTGATATTCCAGAGATCAAGGTTCCCACACCTTAGTGAACTTTAAATTCAAGGACCTTTCAAGGACTTTCCAGGTCCAATAAATACCCTCAAATTCAAGGAGTAAATGTAGGGACACATTTCAAGTGAGAGCAAGGTTACATCGTGTTACCTTTTTAGATACATTGTTACAGTTCCCTTACGAGGGAACACGCGCTGCGTCACTGCGGTGACACTTTGGTGATGCCTCCAGGGGTAAGTGCGTCTGAATGTGTATATCAAATTCAACCAATGGTGAGGCTTAACGACAAAGACAGGCGGGAGCCCGGAGGTATATCGCTATCTGAAATATTGCCAAAGACGCCGTTACAGGGATGCACAAAGTATGGCAAGAGAGACGCAGCGTCTCGTTCCCTTCTCAGGGAACAACAGTTACATACGTAAC
This sequence comes from Misgurnus anguillicaudatus, assembly GCF_027580225.2. Lineage (NCBI taxonomy): Eukaryota > Metazoa > Chordata > Actinopteri > Cypriniformes > Cobitidae > Misgurnus > Misgurnus anguillicaudatus. Next base: position 19,056,241 of record NC_073354.2, read on the forward strand.
CCGAGATGTTTTTATTTGTCAAACACAAAATAACTATGCAAAAAAGCATTTTGGTATGAATCAACATTCGCATATAAAAGATATAAGCATTTAAAGTGAACAGTTTAGCATGTGTGCTTAAAAAGTCTAGAATTTTTATAATATTATCCTTCACTACATAGAGAATAATATAGTTTTTTTTTTCAGAAAACTTAAAATAGATTCAAGCAGTTTCAATGACCTGTATCTATGTATGTATATTTTCAAAAACTTCCCAGGGCCTTGAATTTCCCCTCAGATTCACAAACTTTCAAGAATTTCAAGGACCCGTAGGAACCCTGAGAGATGAAGGGCAATTGTCAAATTGATATCTTAAAAAAGCTTTTTCACATACTGTTTTGCTCACCAGATCCAGTGGACTCTTCTTTGGTAGTGACCTCTAATCTGGGGCCGAAGGTGCCATAACCGGCGGCGGTAAACGCCCTGATCTGAAATATGTACGCTGTGTTCGGCTTCAGATTATTGACTGTGGCTGAAGTGGACTTTGACTTCACCGTGGAGTAAATGCGATCCTTCTGGTCCTTCAGGTTAAAAAACAAAATGAAAACTTTGTCAAAGGATATCAAAAGAGCAAATTCTATCAATTCCTCACAGAGAAGGGTGGTTACGGTGAATTGTTTGGCAGCGAATACTGGAGCATTTGGCCCTTTTCACACGCAAAGAGCGCAAGCAGAGGCAATATCACAGTATTTCATCCGTAACCTAGGTAACCAGAAGCAAGTTGTTTCGGAGGAGCTTCATTTACAATTGGGATGTCACAGAGAGCATGAGGGAAACAAACAAATACACATCAACACTCAATTTATGCCTGTATCTCAACTTGCATACAATCCATTTATATATATATAGAATATGTATGTGTATATATATATATATATATATATATATATACACACATACATATTCTATCATCATTTTCTCACATATTGTTACATGTATACATTTCTTTGTTCTAATGAACACATTATCAGAAAATGTTAGTAACCAAATCGTTCACTAGCCCCATTCGCTTCCATAGTATGAACAAAAATACCATTAAAGTGAATGGGGCTAGTGAACAATTTGCTTACAAACATTCCTCAAAATATCTTCCTTCCAATTTATACAGACAACAAAGAGAGTGAGTAAATGATGAGAGAATTGAAATTTTTGGGTGAACTATCGATTTAAGCAAGATTAGGGTTAATGAGTGATCTTAGTGTGTTGAAAACATACCAATGGTATTTCAGTTTTAGTCTATTTTTGTGCACCTGCTTATCCTTTTAGGACAAATGTGACCCTCCCTGTGAAACCCATTGATTTGACTTTTTTCCTTACTCAGCCAACATTAGGGTTCCCACACCTTAGTTAACTTCAAATTCAAGGACCTTTCAAGGACTTTCCAGGTCCAACACCCTCAAATTCAAGAACCAAATGTCAACATTTCAAGTGAGAGCAAGGTTACATTGTGTTACATTTTAAGAAACATTGTTACAGTTACCTTTTGAGGGAACTCGCGCTGCATCACTGCGGTGACACTTTGGGGAAGCCTCCAGGGGTAAGTGCGTGTGAATGTGTATATCATATTCAACCAATGGTGGGGCTTAACGACAAAGACAGGATGACGCGGGAGCCAGAAAGTATATCGCTATCTGAAATATTGCCAAAGATGGCTTACAGGGACGCAGGAAGTATGGCAAAGGAGACACAGCGTCTCGTTCCCTTCTCAGGGAACAACAGTTACATACGTAACTCAAGACGTTTTCATGTGTCAAACACAAGTATGCAAAAAAGCATTTTAGTATGAATCAACATTCGCATACAAAAGATATAAGCATTTAAAGCGAACAGTTTAGCACGTGTGCTTAAAAAGTCTAGAATGTTTATGATATTATCCTACACTACACAGGGAATAATATGGATTTTTTTCAGAAAACGTATTGCGTAAAATAGATTCAAGCACTTTCAATGACCTGTATCTATGTATGTATATTTTCAAAAACTTCCCAGGGCCTTGATTTTTTCCCCAAGATTCACAAACTTTCAAGGATTTAAGGACCAGTGGGAACCCTGTTCATTTCATGGCTATGTAGAAAACAGTAAACCACAAAAATTTCTCCGCTGATCTGTAAATTATCTCTATTGGAAAATCTCAAATTTAATGCCACAGGCTGTTAGAAGTGAACTCAAGCAATTTTCAAACTGGACACTTTCAAAGAGAGCTGCTCTGGAGACCAAACCCAACAGGCCAAGCACTAAGGCCCGGTGAGTAAATGCGCTGGACCTATCTGCTCATGCTTGGTTAGCTGACATATGAATTTGAGCGTGTACACTATAAAGCTGGGCTTTATAATGGATGAGGAACTAAAATGCAGTAGAGCCGGTTGAGTAAAGGTGAAGGAAATTAAGTGAGTGTGTTTGTGTTCATGTTTTTTGGGACTGCGCTTCTGATTAATGTTTTAGTGACAGAGCGTGCATGCCTGCGAGGGATTGTGGGTTGTTTTTCATTGAACAGATGCTCGGGTACAATCCCAGGCATTAAGAGCTATGTGCGCCAGTCTGCGTGTGCGTACGCAGTGGTCTTAGACTTTCGGCTGAAGATCTTGTGGATGTTATTGTATGTGTTTGTGAAAGACCTCCGTATAATTAAAGTCTTTGGAGTGCCTCGTTCATTAAAGCTATTAGGCTGGATGAATCCACTCAGACCAGAGCGTTTGACTGCAAGCTATGCGCGCATGGAATGCAAATAATAAAAAGATGAAAAAAAATCAGGAGAGGTTGCATGGGAATTGAAAACCTGACAGACAGACACACACACAGTCTCTCTTTCTCTTCCACACCGGTCTACCATTTTGAAACAAACACACACACACAAACACACAGAAATTCATTAATAGCTTGTGTTGTGGAGCAGGTGGTGTGGACTCACTTTCTCATAGTACTTGATCTCATATTCAGTGATGACGCCGTTGGGTTGCTCTGGTTCCTGCCAGGAGAGCTGAACGCTGTGCTGCTGTACCCGCTCCTTTATCATCTCGCTCACCTGAGACGGGGCTGAAGGAAACAGAGAGAAAGAAAAGTTGCACTTTTACTTTATTTCATTTTGTTTCACGGCATATTTTCTTATATTTCGCACTACTGAGATTTCTTTTTATTTGCTAATATTACTAGGCTGTTTGCTGTACTCTAAAAATGCAGCCATGCTGCAAATACTCTTGAAATACAAATAAGACAAATAGCAAAGTTTTACTCTTTGAAATAACTTTTTAAATATTTTTGAATTTATGTATATTGCATCAGAAATTTGTACTATATTGCATTTTTATTTCATTAAAGAGTTTTTATATAAACACCGTCTGAACCTGTATTAACAAAACACATAAATACATAATTACAAAAAACAAGCATTAGATGGTATTTGCATTAGTATACAAAAAACCCACACCGAGCCAAGAACAGCTTAATATATTCATAAACACATTATAAAAGCAAAACAGAAAAACTTTTCCCTTGCAGTAATGCAAATTCAGTACCTGTTTTACGCACACGCACGCACACACACATAAAGATATTGTTGCATCTCTCAGTCACTACTCCAGCTCCGATGAATATTCACTTGGTGGCTCCAAAATGTTTATACCTCATAATGGAAATTTCAATTACTGAGCAAACAGCAGAATACACCCTTATCCCAGCCAGAGTAAAACTGCAACGTCTGGCTTATGAATGTCAATTAAGTCGAATTAATTCTGCAGATGCGGGCGGAAGCGTGTCTTATATCCCGCAGATGAGTGAGCCCGTTGACTGCTTTTTACGGAAATACACGCGTACGACCCCGCCATCCACTTTCTGGCATTTATTCTCTGCCTTTAGCGTTTCTTCTCGAACAGTGTATGTCCCTGTGTTTTTTTACAGTGTGTTGTAATTGTCTTTAAATTACAAAGTTATTGCACACTTTGTACGTTGACTCGCTATAGCTACTATTACCAAATGCTGTTTGAATATAAATGAGAAAATGGTGGGTAACCCAAATTAAATTTCTTGTTTTTAATAACCAAAGAAATGAGATCCGTCTCAAATCTCCGAAGGTAACCTTTGGCTGAGGACATCTTGGAAGGAGCGGATGGAAATGTAGCACTCATGCGTACACCATTAATGAGAGTGTCCACTCTCGACGGACATCTGTTAAAGTAAGAAAAGACGGAATTCCCTCAAGTAGATGGGAAGGAAAAAGAAAATTAGTCTTTGAGAGGAATTGAACTGATGCGGGACACAGCGAGAGAGTGAGTGAGAGATCTGGTAATGTCTCCATATCGTGCTCGGTGAACTGTCAAGGGGGGGATCCGGGGTCACGACCCGGTTTGACCCTGGATTTTGTTTGCTGCTGACCTCGTGGTAATAAGCGATTAAGGATTGAACTATCCAAGACGCTGACGGCACCAGGGATATCATGGTTGATCCCAAGCCGCAACAGATGAATTGTGTTTTGACATTTAGTGTAAGCAAACTAATTTATTATCTAGTGCTGAAGATTAGCCAGAAACGCATCCACACTGTAATGGCCTGCGTCCTTATAGATAAACTACAACAGCCAAATATATAGTTCTCATTAATCAATCGAAACAACTAGCTGCTATTTAACAGCAAAGCAGTCATACCGATGCATGTAAGTGCGTAAGGTCTTCACAACGTTTTCCCACATTGAGTAGCAGTCAAAGCAGTCTGAACATCTCAGAAACTCTGTTTGTTTTTCGCCTCTGTCCACATTCATTGTATGCATAGAGTGTCAATTACCCATGAGGAGTGGGGCGACGCAGGCAGGACACAGCAATTTAAAGAGCACACTTGTATGGCACAGAACCGGTTGTACTGGAGTAATTGGATCTTTTGGCCCTTTCAACTGACTGTTCCTTTGGTAGTGGTTTGTACGAGACGTTGAACTGTCTCTCGGAGTAATAGCGTTGGCCCTTTTAACTTGATTCGGGAAATGAAAGTTGTGAATATCTCTGCTGTGTTACTTTTAATAAATAGGCTCGCAAGCGAAGTGTTTTCTTGTTATTTTTCTTTATTTGTTGCTATATCCACCCTGTGAATCTCGATACACTATGTAAACACTCACTATGCTCGGGATCTGTTTGGGAGCTTTGACTTGTCAATTTGACGTATGCATTTACTTGTATATACACATGTAAAAGCATTAAGCTTAAGCCATATGTTAACAAACATCTGCTAGTTTTGTGCAGCGTCATCATGGTTGTTTGTTAAAGGTACAGTAAATAAAAATCACCACACAGTCATTAATAGTCTGCCTGACTTCTCATTTTGTGCCTCATGTAAAAATTAATGTCATTTTGAGAAATTATTCGGATTTGTCTTGAATTGTAAATTACGATTTGAATTATTCTCGACGAAAAGCCTTAATAGTAACAATAGTAATGAAGTTACATTAATCTGTAACTTCAAATGGGTGATTCTCGCCTTATGAGGTGTCATGAAACATTTTGATAAAAAAGTAAATGGAAAGTAAGAGTATCAAAATAAGAAGCATACAGTTTCAAACATCTCTTCACGTACTATTTTGCACACAATTTCAAATGACATCATACAAACCACTTTGTTGTTTTTCCACATTTAAAAGGACAATTTTCATTACCGCAACGTGTCCATGACTGGATTTGAGTTATTTGACATGGAAAATTTATAATAAAAAAAAGCTTCAGTGCATGTTATACTATTAACATTTACAGTAAAGAAACATGTGCTATTTGGGGATCATTGGTAAATGTAGGGATAATAATAAGGAATATTAATGTGTCCAAGACCAATTTTCTCATCCTCCGCAACAATTTTCAATCATTGTTTAAGCCCTTAATGAACTCATATTTAAAAAAAAAAAATTGTTGGAAGGGACATAATTGACACTGACACTCAAGATGGCTACCAGGTAAGCAGTTCTTATTTTTTCTCTCCAGATAAAAGTTGAAATTTTGTTTGTCATAGTACCTAGACAACTTTTAGTTCTCATTACCGAAACATGAGTTTGTAAATGCATATATTTAATGTAATATCATGTTGCGGTAATGATATTTTTTGATAATGATAAACAAAAAAATTTAAATAATTCTATAGGAAATATTTTTTAAATCCTCTAAAAAAAATGGTTATAGTAAGTTCAGACCTTAATCTTATATGTGAAAAAAAAATATATATATATATTTAAAATTCTGATGCTAGACACCTTCTAAATCTGGATTTCGTGAGAATCACCCAAATGTGTTACGAGCGACGTTGAAATGTGTGCGGACCACCTGCACTTGTACCATAAAACCCAATTCAGCATTTTTCAGTCTCATCTGTGCTGTAAAGCCTCAGTGAGATGAGACAGCATTTCACTTCCCAGATGTTCGTTTGATAATGTAGCATATCAGAGATTTTTGCGTAAATACTACAACAGAAACATTTTTTTAAAGCATCCAACAAAAGAAAAATTGTAGATTTGTGGCTTGTGCTTAGATTTCACAAATGATAAAGTAAATCTTCCTTGACACAAGCATTACTCTTCAGACACAATGCCATCACTTACTACTAAAAACAACCAAACGATCAATTTGATGTATACACCCAAATGCATGCAATGATTTGGTCTGAAACATTCACTAAATCAGGCCAAAGTATTTAACCAAATTCAGATTAAACAAACCTGACTTTCATCATAAAGTGCTGTCTTTCACTCCCTTGAAACAAATGGCCGGTGCCCCCTTCTCCACTGAGAACTAGCCAGGTAATTGAGAATCGAGCGTGGTGACAGCCTTCATATCGACTCAAATCTCCGAGCTGGATGAGAGACCTTGAGTTCAGTGTTAATACGGAGGAAATGTGTCCCTCACTCCCACTCCGTGCCACTTTCCCCTTGGTATGTTTAACCAGTGCCCTATAACAGCCATTAATGACATTTTTACCACAGATCGAGCCAACCCGCTCCCATATTTATGACTCGTAAGGAGCCAACCGCAGCAGAAAATCGTATAATTGTTTTGTCTTTCCTAAAGTGACATGTTAGGGGGAATATTTTGCGTGCGGTGACTGGGTGATATAAATCGGTGACCTTCCAGAGCCTCCTAATGCATAAGTTAACTCAAGCAGAAGCAAGTTTCTATCATGTCCTGCATTAAAATACATTAGGGAAACATTATGCATGGATGTTTTATATACACTTAACTCCTTTTCTCTTTATCTCTCTCTCTCGCTCTCTTATTCTGTTGGCTTGCTGGAGTTTCTAGAGCATCTGAAAGTGCAAAGCACTAGAATGTCATTTCATTATGAAAGACAAATCATTTCCCACTCTTGTGTTGCTTGCGCGGTATTAGCTTTTAAGTATTTTAATTACTAAACCACTTAAGGCTGACACTCTCAAGCCCACGACTTTTTTATCCAACTTAAAACTATTAATTTACTTGGGTGTTGAATGCTGAACGGGGAGACGGCGGCTGTAACGACACAATGAACCGTGCCTTTGCGGTTCTTTTTTCTTTGAAAGAGTCCAGGCGACAGACGGGGTAGAAACTTCATGCACGATACGCAAGGCAGATTATGCAGTTTGATGCATAACTAAAGACACACTGCAGACACGTAGGGTGGGCCTGCGGGGGGTTAGGGTTGTCCTCTGTGCTGATCCCGGTTAGCTGGAATATTTTTTCATTTTTGGGACATCACTCGTCTAGAGCACAGTTTTTAATAGACCTGGGCCTCCCAAAGACGCTTTTTCCAGAGGCCTATGAAAACATCAAGATCTGCGACCGAGCCCTTGCAGGACGGACACTAATGAGGGTTGACGTAACTGAAGCTGCATAACTTGACATTTTGACTCCGTAAAGATTCAATGTTTGCAATCTACCATGAAAGAGACGGAGCAGCAAATAATAGTCAGCGTGATGCGAGTGTGCGTAAATGAATATGTGAGCAGGAAGACGGATGGCGTGGGTGTTAGACCTGCTTCATTATTGCCTGTGGCTACCTCATCGAGTGTGCGTGTGTTTCTCCTGAATGCTGCTGCTAGCTTCACCTAAGAACCTGGAGTGTGTTTGTGTACCTATTTAGACTAACCTACATAATGAATATCAGATATGGGATTGTGTGTAGGTGTGTAAACTATACCCAGTTTTGTTAACGAAAATGAAAAAAAAAAAATTATCTGAAAGAAACACTAGGACCAGCAAGTATGTGGTTTTCATTTAGGAACTAAAACGCGTACTGTAGCACTGCTGCTTTGACTACATGCATAAATGTAAATAATAAAACAAAACTATAACTAAATAACTAATAACTAAACTAAAAATACAAATACTATGTCATGACTGCAAGCAATATAAATAACAACTTTGTTTTAGCAAAATGCTTATTATTTTAAATATACATTGAATAAATGAAACTTTAACCCATTAAACTCTGCAGACCCGCAAGCGAATACGTTTTCGGTAAAATAAGATATTTTTTATTAATTAACCCGAAATTATGTGGGTAGATGAGTCTTTTAAATTTAGGCGTGCCCAATTCTGCAAAAATTCTAATATTATACTGCAGAAGATGAAAAAATTGGACTGAAAACTAAATACACAATAAAAAAAAAGAAAAATATTTCAAATACAAATTTTATTCATAACAAAATATATGTGTGCACTAGGACCGGCCTCACAGTTAAGGCTATTAACTCATTGGACAGTTAAAGGCGGAGTCCACGATGTTTGAAAGCCAATGTTGATATTTGAAATCACCTAAACAAACACGCCCCTACCCCAATAGAATCTGGACCTTCTGTTGATAGACCCGCCCCACACATACGCAACCCAGGCAACGATGACGGTTAGTAGACACGCTCCTTACTGCTGATTGGCTATAAGTGTGTTTTGGTAGTCGGCCCGTCTCCTTTTCCAAAGCGTTTTTCAAACCTCTTGGACTCCGCCTTTAAGTTTAAATTAAACATGAGAAAGAAATTGGTGGGGAAAAAACGGTGCGATTATGGCTGTCACAATGATTAAATAATTGTCTCATCGAGTTTGTTTGACCTCATCTCGATGATTTCAGATCACCACAATGATTGCACATCTCTCTAAAAAACACAAGGGGAGCTGCAGCACCTGTATAAACGAGACAGTATCAGATTACTTTTAAATATGTGTTATATGTATTAATATTTACTGCCAGGTAAACCTTCCAAAAGATTTAATTAAAATAATCACAACAATGTGTGAAAAATATTTCATAAACAAACAAAAAAGGTATCATTATTAAATGTCAAAGCCCTAAAACAGCCAATTAATCGTCACAATTTATTAGACAATTAACCGCCAAATTTCATAATCGTGACAGCCCTAAATGCGATGACAAAATGAAGAGAAATAAGGAAACAGAAAAAATTCAGTCCTTCAGTAAAGGCCGAGTGATTCAGAAAATAAAGTAGCCAGAATAGGATGGCCATGTGTTTGTATCAGTGTTGAGGGAACCAGCAGAATTGCTGTGACAACCTTTTCTCTTTTGCTGTCTATCTCTCTTTCTCTCTCATTCCCTGCATGTCGCTCGCCCCGTGGCCCCTGTGTCCTCCGCTGCACGCTGCCATACAAAAAGGTGCTTTTCCAAACACCGTTACTGAGAGCTTTGTCACTTTTGGTTAGAGCGGGGCCGGGGGACGCACCAAACCTACGGCCCTGCACAAGCTGCTAAGTAACGCTTTCATTTCTCTCAGGGATCAAAGCCTGAGTTTTTCCTGCAAACCGCAAGATGCTTTAAAAGTGAAAAGGCCACTGCAACTAAACTTACAGCTAAGGTATAAAGTGCACAGTAAGATCCACTCAGGGCTAGTTTGCCTGGCATATCCTTAAACAATGTAAATGTAAAGAACAGCAGCAGTTGTTTTCTGCCTCGCAGCCTTTATAAATCGCATGTAATGTTTTGCCGGACAATCTGACAAGCTGAAAGATTTCTCCCGCATCGACCTTTCACTAATATTAATGACAAGAATTCCTCAACACACAGGGTGTTTTTGCTATTAGGATTTGTAACTCTCCTACAGGGATTTGGATAGTATAGGAGCACATCAAAAACAGATGCAGCAAAGCCTTGTCTTACTGGACTTTGCTGTTGGCAGGTGTGGAAAAATGTAATTAATAGAAATAACGGTCAGGAATTGACAGTCTCTCAAACATAATAACATGAAGCTCAGCTGTCTGCACCGAGTCCTTTCATAAGATTGGAATGGCATTCAATCGAATAGCAGACGCTGGAATCCTTGATACCTAAAGAGAAAACAATGAAGGCCTACATTACATCAGACTCCCTCACACAAACCGTCTAGCGCTGGCGGCTTATTATCCGTCATTAGTTACCACTGCTACCGTATCCTCTGACTCCTATACCCAGAGCTACCTGACCCCAGATCAGACCTAATTATATAATCATACAGTCTCACTGACCCAACATTAGCATTGTGCATATCAAAAGGAGAATTTATTGCTCAGAGGTTGATATTTCGTTGCATTCACACTGTGAATGTTTTTCTAGGTTGTGTTTTATTTATGTATCGGCTTCGCCTCAAGATGTTCCTACTGCAATTCTGTAGGAGTAAATAAAATAGACGCAAATAAGAGCTATAAAATTCTTCAAATCTTTTTCTCAGGAGCAAAATATGAAAAGCAGAAAACTTCTAAGAAAAAGTTTTCATTTGCTCCCCATTTAATCTCACTGTCCAATAGTATTAAATATGATATCAAACTGATCTCGATGGTGGTTTATTTTCCTGCATATATAAAAACCACTATATACCACTTAAATGCTCCTATTTATTTCTCCATGGCTATTAAAAAGCCAGTAGTGTCAAACTTTCATCTGTGTGAAACATTGCTCACTAAGTAACGAAGATATTTTTCATTATACAAACACTCGGACATCGGATCAATAAGAACTAATAGGAAAGCAAAGAAGATTTGGAAGATAACGTACATAAACATAATGACAAATCATTACCAACAAAGACACATTAAAAAACAAGCGAAGGCAGAGATGCGTTCTCATTTCTTGAGATGAGTAATCGTTAAGGGAGAGAATGAGAGACATCGCCATGCATCCCTAAGTCTCTGCTGTGGGTGAAGAAAAGACAAATAGAAATTGTGTGATTATGACTCGACTCCCATGTGCTGGAAAAGACAGCGTTCCGGATTTTTACAGGCTACCCGGCAGCCCCTCCACTCAAGCATGTTGGCCTCGGCCATAAGCACCTCATCATCTCTGCAATACACACATCAGCGCGTGCAATTCCCAACTCCATTCAAGAAACCCTTAGGCCACCCCTGACATTACAAGCCCTACCTGTTGCCAAAAGCCAGCAAGAAATCAAACCAAACCAATAAACAGCCTTAAATGTGAATTTGTTTTCGATTTGATCATATCTGCAGAAATAAAAGACAAAATACTGAGAAATGTTTGATTTATTGTTGTATTAAGCTGTACTTCACTGGAAGCTCACTCGTGTTGAGACTGGCTTTGCTTTACCCGAACATGTTCGCACAAAGTGCATGCCTCATTCGAATCACAAACTTTTTGGAGAAACAGACAGCTATGGTGAGGTGAGAGGTTGCTATGTAATCATTAAAATATATCCGTAGAATGATTCAGACCGTCAAAGCAAAAACCCAACCCACCGACGCTCACAACCTAAATGAGGGATGAACATCCCGGGACAAAGGCCAATTTCACCTCGCTCCTACATCTTATCTGCTGCCAATCTGACCTTTGGCTACACAAGAAACTAAAAGATGCATGGAGAGCCGCATCGAGTCGCTTGTTAACACGGGCTGCGCTTTTTATCGTTTGTCTTAATAAAACAGGAGCTGTGTGACGATTCGCATTTGAAGGGCTCACTAAGCAGGCAGAAGGACCTCAACCTTCTCATCTCAGCGAAATGTCAAAGTAATGCCTCAGGCCTGTGCAACACATCCGCACGCCGCGCTGATTGCATATCTGAACTGAAAAGCTAGAATTATTTGTGAAACAAGCTGCGCTTTAAACTGATGGATTTTTCCAGGGTCAGAAGCACATAGCAAAAGCTATTATTTTGGATTTTGCATGCGTTCAAGGCCACTTATCTTAGTTTCACCCACGGTTCAGTTCAGTTCTTCAGACTGTCTATTTCTTTTAAAGTCTCTTAAAGTGATAGTTCACTTGAAAGTAAAAATGATGTCATTACTTAGCCTCATGTCTGATCTTATTTCAGATATTTCTTTATATTTCAGACTTCTCTCTCATGAACACTTTAAGCAAAACTAACTAAATGAATGAATATATAGCTTACTTATATACAGTATGCTTAAAGGAATAGTCTACTTATTTTCAATATTAAAATATGTTATTACCTTAACTAAGAATTGTTGATACATCCCTCTATCATCTGTGTGCGTGCACGTAAGCTCTGGAGCGCGCTGAGACGCTTCGATAGCATTTAGCTTAGCCCCATTCATTCAATGGTACCATTTAGAGATAAAGTTAGAAGTTACCAAACACATCAACGTTTTTCCTATTTAAGACGAGTAGTTATACGAGCAAGTTTGGTGGTACAAAATAAAACGTAGTGCTTTTCTAAGCGGATTTAAAAGAGGAACTATATTTTATGGCGTAATAGCACTTTTGGGAGTACTTCGACTCGCCTGAAAAGTCCGCTCCCCTTCTCCCTCTTATAATGGGAGAGGGAGGGTGTTACTGCGCCGAGTCGAAGTACTCCTAAAAGTGCTATTACGCAATAAAATATAGCTCCTTTTTTAAATCCGCTTAGAAAAGCGCTACGTTTTATTTTGTACCACCAAACTTGCTCGTATAAGTACTCATCTTAAATAGGAAAAACGTTGATGTGTTTGGTCACTTCTAACTTTATCTCTAAATGGTACCATTGAATGAATGGAGCTAAGCTAAATGCTTACGTGCACGCACACAGATGATAGAGGGGTGTATCAACAATTCTTAGTTAAGGTTATAACATATTTTAATATTGAAAATGAGTAGACTATTCCTTTAATACTAAATATACTACTTAAAGGTGTAGTGTGTAAATTTTAGCAGCATCTAGTGGTGAGGTTACGAATTGCAACCAACGGCTCAGTCCACTGCTCATCCCTCGCTTGTGAAACGCATAGAGACGCTACGGTAGCCGCCAGAGACAACTTAGTTAAAAAAGTTTGGCTTCTGTATACATGGCGGCACAAAATGGCGACTTCCACGTAAGGGGACCCTTGATATATGTAGATAAAAACTTTTCATTCTAAGGTAATAAAAACATAATGGTTCATAAAAAAGGTCCTGATAATATAGTTTTGTATATTATTTGGCATTTCTGTCAAGAGATCCTTCTAAAAATTACACACTGCACCTTTAATACAAATTAATATATACTTTAATGGTACATCACACCTTATTGATACATATTGAAACTTAAATTAAACTAAAGCGATGATGCCATCATAAACAACCATTTATTATTCCAAAACATCTGTCGTCAGGAATCCGATCATATTAATCAGCTCTCATGTGCTCTTTAATCACATATTTGGATGCGATCCACACGGGTGTAACCGAATCCAGCACCACTCTTACCGAGGGGGAACAGGTTTCTCTGTATTTGCGCCGGTTACATGCATTCCTCTGATTAAGGCTTGTGTAAGAGCCAAGGTATAGTCACTCATCATAGACCGACTAAACCGAAATTCAGGGTCATTGATCTTTCTTAAGAGAAGACGCAGAAAGACTTGACTGAGAAAAATTGTCTTAGACACAAAATCCCAAATACGATCATGTGTGTTGATCAGAGCGTATCACATGCACAGATGCTCGGGCTCCCGATGGGAGACCAAATTATTAACATGAAACCGGCGTTTGCAATTAATGAATGCTCTCTTTTTTTAACATGTCGAGTGATGAAGGAGGAAAAGCGGAGAGAGAGTGAGATATGCCTGTATCCTAAGATGTTTTATTTGGCTTGGACACAGCAATCAGAGGCAAGGAGAGGGACACATCTGCAAAGGCCTGGACATGCTCCGCTCCAGCCAAATTGGCATCAAAGCGAGCGAGCGAGGTCGAGAAAATGAGAGAGAGAGAGAGACAGATGAGAGATTGAAGGGTAAGAGAGAGAGAGAGCTGCTCTTGTTCAACAAACACTCCACTTCTGCATGTGGCCAGAGAAAATATGAAATGAAAAACAGAGGAGGCTGCCTGGGCCTAAAAAACAAACAAAGAAAATACTTTTTCCTTTTAACAAAGCGCCCAAATTTATTTTCCACCCCATGGTCTCGACCCCCCCTCACTCGTGTCTATTCTCTCGGTGTCTCTCTTTCTCTCTTTTTAATGACCTCTTATTATCCTGCAAGTGGTAAAGGAACATTTGCTCAGGTTGTCACGGTTACTTCACACAGATATGGGGTGGCACACTCGCTAGGATCCCGTGGTTAACATGCACACGGACATGTAATGCGGGCGCTTGATTATACAAACAGATCCAGCCGCACGCCATACAATGCATATCAAGTATGTGTGTGTGTGTGTTTCCGGTGCGTAAGCGTGTGTGTGCTCAGCTGGTTTGAAACAAATATAGAATCGCTATGTGTAAACTTTTTTGTTTTTGTACCTGATACCCACTAAATATATGCATGCAGAATATATACATATTAAACAGTACAGACTGAGTATCTATAACCTTTATTGCACAAAACGAATGGATTTATGGATTATGCTGAAAAACAAAAACATTGCTCACAGCAGGCTACCTAAAGTCCGACAGCAATGTCTTTGAAATGTGCTGTATTGTTAAAGGTGGTGAATGTTATACAAGTTGTGTTTTGATAGCTGCAGCAGTGGTGCTTTAAAGGGCATGGATTTAAAGGCACAACTTTTAGGAGAGTATTTTATCTAAAGCACAACATGCTCTCAGCACACTTAAATCCTTTGCAGCTCTTAATTTAAAGCTTTAAAGGTGCAGTGTGTAAATTTTAGTAGCATCTAGTGGTGAGGTTGCGAATTGCCACCAACGGCTCAGTCCACTGCTCAACTCTCGCTTTTGAAACGCATAGAAAAGCTACGGTGGCCGCCACCGGAAAAACATGTTATCGTCGGAGACAACTTAGTAAAAAAGTTTGTCCATTTGTCTGTAGAAACATGGTGGCACAAAATGGCGACTTCCACGTAAGGGGACCCTCTGTGTTTGTATATAAAAACGTCTCATTCTAAGGTAATAAAAACATAACGGTTCATTATAAAAAGGTCTTTACATCCCTGATAATATAGTGTTGTATATTATTTTGCATTTCTGTCAAAGGGATCCTTATGAAAATGACACACTGCACCTTTAAAGCAAAAATACTTTAGCAAAAAAAAGATTATCTTTTACAACTGAGAAAGTACATACTTTCCCCATGATTCAAACCCATAAGTTACCTTATGGTGCTGCTAGCACCATATCAGTCGTGCTACAGGAACACTCCCGAGATGCGTCTGGCTTCGTTCATCCAAGCTGTGGTAAACAGGCTTTGATGGAGGTCATTTGGACTAACACGAAACTAATTCCAGACACGCTCACACACCGCCACCAGCTGTTCGTCTGTCACTGCGGCTATCATTGCGCAAGACTTCTGCCTGAGTCATGAGGATGTGAGTCGTGTTTGTTTGCATGTATCTGTCATTGCAGGTGTGCAGCCCTGTCATTTTGATGTCTCATCTGGTCTTGACATCTTTATAGAAAAAAAACAGTGTGAAGAAATCCCCTTTTTGACACGTAGCTGCGTACGAAAGCATGCCACGACTCCAACGTGTTTTAAACGAAAGGCTAGACGTTGCCCTTTTCTGTGCTTACAGATGTAAAGCTTTTTGAAATTTATTCCAATCGGTCGTGCTTCTGTTGGCCTGTGATATTACTCTGCGGTGACAGTACATCGGATTACGAATAATGAGGCTCTGGAAGACCCGCTGCTCTGTTCTGTTAGCGTACAAAAACTCGTGTTGATTGTGATTTATGTCGAGTTAAAATGGAACCAGAAACAAACACATTCGTTAATCAGACTTTCGTACTGGAAATACAAAACAGAGAGAGTGCATCTACGCAAGTTTTCATTGGCTGGTCTATAGATCGCGATTCCCGCTTTGATCGCACCTGTAATGATGATTTGTTATCAATTAACGGGATGTTTACGCTACTCTAAACGGGATGGATTATTTTCCAATTAACTTGGGCTGTGGGAAACAGACGTTTGAGGTAACGGCCGCTGAAAGTTCAGGCTGATTTCGGAGGTTTAATTCCTCACTTCGTTTTTAGAATAGGGTGATCAGAGTGAGAAAGAGCTGATTATTCTCTCTTTCACAAGAGAAGAGGATTCGAGTATCCATCTGGCTCGCTTTAGTGTGAGAACCCAAGGACTGCTGACGGATTCTCTACAAGCTAAAACAAAGCTCTCTCTTACTCAGCCGTGGCTTTCCAAACCTCTCCTCTTTCATTCTTTCCCACTAAACAAGTCAAACCAAAACATGAAAGCCAAACCTTTGTTGCATTTTAACTTTCTCTTTGACAACCTGAGTTGACACCAGCAGTTAAATTGGTTGTGTTTTTTTGCATTATCAAATATTTTATTCCTATCCAGGTATTTCAGAATTTACTATGTCCTCCCACTGCTTTAATAACAGTGAATTGAGTTAACGTGGACTCCTTAAACTCCTTTGTGGAAAATCTAAGGATCAATGTTATCCCAGCCCGATTCAAGGATGTTCCAACACTCAGAAAAAAGGTACAAAAGTTGTCACTGGGATAGTATCTTTTAAAAACGTCCTAATATGCACCATTTTGGTACAGATATGTAAATACCAATTTGTATCTCTGAGTGTACTTTTTGAAAAGGTGCCACTTTTGTACCTTCGTGTACCTTTTTTCTAAGAGTGAAGGACATCTGAAAATTCTTCATAAGAAATAAACACATTAAAGTGTCTGGGAAATAACTGAAAATAAAAATGCAATCAAAATAAACTGACTATACCAAAACAGGCCTTAAATAGTAGTCAATCCTACTAAGGTCATATTAGTACTGGACCACATGTCTGTAGTGGCTGCAAAAAATCAATTCCTTAAGAACGCATCCTTTACTTTCCTAAACTCGGAATTGCTGTTTTGGAAATGTATGTTTGACCTGGCAGTTCATACTGCTTATCAAAGTTTTCCAGCATTTCTTTAAATGCTTTTTTTTCCACTGTATGTTTTTTCCGTGTTACACTGTCAGTTAAGGAGCGCCATCTGATACAGTCTCGCTAATACAGGCGCTGCAGCTCCCCCTTGTGTTTTTTAGAGAGATGTGCAATCATTGCGGTGATCTGAAATCATCGCGATGAGATGATTATTTAATCATTGTGACAGCCCTAATAAAGAGTTAACGTGGTTTTGTGATGTCAAAAGAGAACAAAGCCTAAATACTGCCCCTACATTTTACGTCAGAACGCTTCCTAGCTTTAAATATTTCTAACTACGAACACTATGTTTATTTCTAGTTTTAAATTAGATTTTAAATCCCAGATTTTCACTGCGGTCTTAAACGTTTTTATAAACCGTGGACATTTCCCTCTCTCTTTCATGTGTCTTTCCATTCTCTGTGTTTGGGCCAAAACGTTACGCTAAAATCCTGGCTTACAGTCGACAGACGGCAAAGTACGCTCCCCTGTCTCTCTTTCTCTCCCTTTCAATTCCTTTTGTCCCTTCATATCTCCATATCTCTCTCTGTACATTGCAGATTCAACAGACTTAATCGTTCCAATTCAAAGTGCCTGTGAGCAGTCCAAGCTCCCAATACACAGTACAGAGATAAAAGAGAGGGCCAGTTGAGTCTCATCCCCCAGGATAGCTGGCCCTAATCCTATTTTCTGTACCTTTATGAAATGAGAATAACAATTTTGATAGATAAAGCAGTAGCAACATCCATTGCACTGCTGAAACGGGACTCTTAAGTAGGACTAGTCTGGGCGACCTGAAGTTTGACCTATATGTGGTTAAAAATGTGCCGTATTTTCTTTTTGCTTTCGCCGCCTTATGTAAGTATGTAAATATGTGCGTAATCATCATTTCTGGTTACACAACATTTTACCATTCTACCAGAACTTTGCATATAAAAGCGTTATCTTGACACAAAGAGACAGAATCTTCTCGCAATAACTGTATTTTCCTCCTGCCGTTCTGTTTTTAGCACCGAGCCTCTCCAAACAGTCGTCGTACAAGTTTTCCATAATGCAGGGGAGCGCCGGGCGGGATTTCTGACATTTTTAATAGAACTAAGACATGAAAGTCTTTAGTGTCAAATTTCACCAGCGTCATTATCGTATAATAACTCAGAGAGTCGGAGAAGACAGTAAAATTGAGCTTTTAAGCCTGCCATTGCTAATGGACTACATAGTAGGTCTATGTTTCAAGTACATTTATGTTTTTCATTATTATTAGTTGCTTTTATGAGGAACACAGCCACGGGTCCATTTTTGAATCGTCACGGAGCCCAGCGGAGTTCACACGACGGGTACAATGAGGTACGATCAATTGCTCTACGTGTGAAAAATTTGGTAGCAACTCACTGAACTGAGAGCAGGTAATGACTGGCCATAACACATCTAAAGCACAAAGCATGCCCCAGGTCAGCAGTAAGTGACTTCGAGCCAGTCCACTTAAAAAACTCCACAAATAGTCCTATAAATAGTGGCCTCTAGATAACATACTTTGTGTCATTAAGTAATTATTGAAGGTAGTTGCTGAAATTGCTCCATTAAATAGATAATGCTTCCTAATTTAAGATCAAACCCACTCTTACTGGCCAGTGGAAGATGTTATTGCAAGCTTTAAAAAGTAAAAAATTAGGAGAAGTCAAATAAAACTCGGTTCTTTGTTTCATATGAATGTTCTTTTTCCATGCCATCTTAATCATTCGTCCGTCACCTCCCTTTCTCTTTCTTTGGCTATCTTGCTACAATCTATAGGTTGAAGAAGACAGTAATTGGAAAGTATTGAGATGTAAGTGGAAAAACAGTAAGAAAACCCTTTGAAGTTTCCCCGGCTGATTAAAATCTGGAGCTAAGCCAGATTTAGCTGCTTAAAATTCAGCATTTCTTTATTTTTCATCAAGGAAAACCTAAAAATGCAGATGCAGAGAATACGATGGACACATAACAAAGATGTCTCTGAATTTTCAGTCAAGTGAACTCTCCATCCGTATGGAACTAATAAGTATCCGAAGCCTTGAATCACTCTTAATGGTGCTGTCTTTTAAAGTGGTCTGCCTAACACAAGCACCATTAATCAAAGTACACATCTTTAACAAAAGCTGCTCTTGTCTGGTCTTTGTTTATTGGCCTGAATTGCTATAATCCCTCACTATTAAACCGGACCAATAACCATTCAGATCTATAATCCTGCCTGCTTCCAGACTGGGCCAATCAGGATGCAGGCACACTGGTCTGTGAAGAGAGAAATTGAGGACCACCATCACTGTAGCTCCTGTGGCTTATAAATAGCAACAATGGACAGTGCCTAGATAAAGGGTCAGGGTGAAAAAAGCCGTAGATCGGGCCACACTACGGGGCAACAACTAAACAGGTGTTGGCATTTTTGTTCGAATGAAATAGCTTTGGAGATTTACTGTAATTGGTGATTTTACATGTTAGAGGACAAAGTCCAATCATAAGTGGGAGACCGGCACCACTGTTGCTTTTAAAATGCTGAATAAATTGTCACCGTGCCCACCCCGACATCTCACAGCACAATGATGGTTATAACAAAGCTTTGGCCTGCCTTTGTGCTCTCGACTTGTTTTCTTAAGGGAACTAAATCTACTTTGTCAGCAGTTAATTGGGAGGATGCTGCTTTTGTGTTATGCAAATTAAAAAGTTTTCACTTCATTTAAATCAAGCCACCTCTTCCGTTAGTTAGGAGTGAGAATGCCATCGATGTTCCCACACCTGCCCACGGTGGCATTGTGGCTTTCCATTTCTAATAACAAAAATCAAACTGGGTGGTCACAATGTACTGTCAGGTTCATGCAAATGTGGAATCCATGTAGTGGGGTTCTGAAATGTTAAGAGATTTCTTATTTGCTGCCATCACTTTTGATAGTATGTTTCCATTGGAATAGAGAAGGCTGGGTGAGCGAAACATGTTTATGACATTATGGGAGCTGGAGAGATGGTTTTAGCTTTCTTCTTAGAATTTGGGGTTGAGTCATAATGGGTACCATTTGATACTGATGTCTAAAGTATAGGATTACTTATACAGGGCTCCAGACTAACTTTTTTCACTAGGAGCACAGTGGCCCCCAAATGAAAATTTTAGGGGCGCAACCAGAAAATTTAGGGGCACACACGGTAAATTAACATGCTAACCAAATTTTCACATTTCTACTAATTCCCACTGTATTAATAATAAATACTTTAATGATAGATGCAGAAAGTACAATGTGCTGTTTCAAATTCTGTGTCAATCACACAA